>NW_022989918.1:0-189038 GCF_902827175.1 Gymnodraco acuticeps
AATCCATGACAAACTGGAGTTGAGACCAGGAGGCGGAGTCGCAGTCTTACACGCTTCTCTGCGCTCTCTCCTAGGCAGTCATCCATAGGAATCCCGAACCCAATAAAATACCCAATATTAGCGGTGTGTGTGTCTGCCCAAGGACAATTTAAGGTAAACCTAATAGAGGTTTCATACATAATAACCTAATAAAAGTAAATGTAACAACTACTATAGTGCACAAAACAGGAATATTAAATGTGGTCTCTTAAACATAAGATCTCTAGCATTCTAAAGCAATATTGGTAAATGATTTATATCAGATTATAATATTGTATATGCTGTCTCCACTGAAACTTGGTTGAGACATGAAGAATATGTCAGCATAAATGAGGCCAACTCCACCGCCATATCAATACTCATATTGCCCGAGGCACGGGACCGAGGAGAGTGGAGTTGCAGCAATCTTTGACTCAAGTTTACTTATCAATACTAAACCAAAATTAAATTATACCTCCTTTGAAGTCTCGTTTTTAGTCTTACGCATCCGACCTGGAAAACTTTGCAGCCAATCTTATTTGTTACAGTGTACCGTGCACCAGGTCCTTATTCAGAATTCTTATCTGAATTCTCTGAGTTTTTATCACTTTGGTTCTTAAAACAGATAAAGTAATTATCCGTAGGTGACTTTAATATTCATGTTGACGATGATAAAAATAGCCTTACTGTTGCATTTTAACTCTATATTAGATTCTGTTGGTTTTTGTCAGAGTGTAAATAAACCAACCCACTGCTATAATCACCACTCTCGACTTTGTCTGACTTATGGTATTGAAATTGAGCAACTATTAGTCGAACCGCATAATCCTGCTTTATCCGACCATTTCTTAGTAACTTTTGAAGTACTGTTACGAGACTACAAAGCATTAGTCAAAAGCTCCTGCAGCAGAAACCTATCTGTTAGTGCTATAGCCAAATTTAAGGAAGAGATTCCACCAATACTTAACTCGATAGCATGTCTGCATGTAAGGGAGGAAACTTATACAAATGTACACCACCCCAAATTGATCATGTTGTTTGATAGTGCTACAGATGCGCTGCGAATAAAATTAGACTCTGTTGCTCCTTTGAAAAAGAAGAAAATAAAACAACATAAACTAGCTCCATGGCATAATGCCGAAACCCGCAAAATAAAGCAAAAGTCGAGACAACGTGAAAGGATATGGCGTTCTACTAAACTTGAAGAATCTCGTTTAATTTGGCATATTACTCTCAATGAATATAAGAAAGCACTGCGTAAAGCGAGAGCAGCCTACTACTCTTCATTAATAGATGAGAATAAGAATAATGCAAGATTTATTTTCAGCTCTGTAGCCAGGCTGACAGAGAGCCACAGCTCGATTGAGCCTTCTATTCCCATAGCACTCAGTAGTAATGATTTTATGTGCTTTTTTAACGATAAAATTGTTACTCTTAGAAACAAAATTAATGACCTCTTGCCTTTGACCAGTATAGTGTTATCAACAGCTCCCGGAAACGTAAGTTCTAATATTACACTAGATAGTAAACTAGAATGCTTTTCAGCCATAAACCTTGAACAATTAAATTCAATGATTCTCTCTTCTAAACCATCAACGTGCATGTTAGACCCAATTCCAACTAAGCTGTTGAAGGAAGTTTTTCCATTAATTAGCACTTCTTTATTAAATATTATGAATATGTCTTTATTATCAGGCTATGTTCCACAATCATTCAAAGTAGCAGTGATAAAACCGCTTCTTAAAAAGCACAACCTCGATCCAGAGGTTTTAGCCAATTATAGACCTATTTCCAATCTTCCGTTCCTCTCAAAAATTCTTGAGAAAGTGGTCGCAAAACAGTTGTGTGATTACTTAAAAAACAATGATTTATTTGAAGCTTTTCAGTCTGGCTTTAGAACACATCATAGCACAGAGACAGCTCTGGTTAAAGTCACAAATGACATTCTAATAGCCTCTGACAAGGGACGTGTCTCTATTCTTGTTTTGCTCGATCTCAGTGCTTGCATTTGATACTATCGACCATGATATCTTATTGCAAAGACTAGAGCACTTAGTTGGCATACAGGGAACTGCTTTAGACTAGTTTAGGTCCTATCTATCTGAACGCTCTCAGTTTGTACGTGTCAATGATGAATCTTCCACGCAAACCAAAGTTAGCCATGGAGTACCACAGGGCTCAGTGCTCGGACCTATTTTGTTCACATTATATATGCTTCCGTTAGGCAATATTATAAGGAATCATTCTGTAAACTTTCATTGTTATGCGGATGATACTCAACTATATTTATCAATCAAGCCTGATGAAATTAATCATCTAAATAAAATTCAAGACTGCCTTAAGGACTTAAAAACGTGGATGACCTTAAACTTTTGATGTTAAACACGACCAAAACTGAAGTTATTGTACTTGGCCCGAAGAATCTACGAAACAAATTATCTAAGGATATACTAACTATGGATGGCATTAATTTGGCCTCCAGTGAGACTGTAAGGATTCTTGGTGTTATATTTGATCAGGATTTATCCTTTAACGCCCACATAAAATCAATTTCAAGGACCGCCTACTTCCATCTACGTAACATTGCAAAAATCAGGCATATCTTGCCTCAAAACGATGCAGAGAAACTAGTCCATGCATTTGTTACTTCAAGGCTGGATTATTGTAACTCTTTATTATCAGGGTGTACCAAGAAGTCAGTCAAGTCGCTTCAGCTGATTCAAAATGCTGCGGCTCGTGTACTAACCAGAGTTAGGAAAAGGGACCACATTACTCCTGTTCTGGCTGCCTTACACTGGCTCCCTATAGAACACAGGATAGAATTTAAAATTCTTCTTCTCGCCTACAAAGCCCTTAATGGGCAGGCGCCATCTTACCTTAAAGAACTCATTATACCATACTGTCCTACTAGGGCATTGCGTTCCAAGAATGCAGGGTTGTTGGTTGTTCCTAGAGTCTCTAAAAGTACAATGGGAGCCAGAGCCTTTTCTTATCAAGCTCCACATTTGTGGAATCAGCTTCCAGTTTGTGTTCGGGCGGCAGACACCCTATCCGTTTTTAAGTGTGTAAGTGTGAGTGCGCTTAAGACCTTCCTTTTGATAAAGCTTATAGTTAGGGCTGATTAGATCCAGCCCCTAGTTTTGCTGATATAGGCTTAGTTTGTCGGGGGACATCTTACTTCTTCCTTCTCTCTGTCTATACCTGTGTACTCTCATGTTCGGATTAACCCAGCTTCCCCAAATGTCTTTCTTTTTGGTGTCTATATACGCCGGGATCCGGAGTCATGGATGATCCTGCGCTCCTCTGTCCTGGATCGCGAGCCCTGGATCTTGAGTCGTGGCTGTGGTCCTGGATCATAGGTCCTGGATGGATATCCTCGTGGATTCATCTTCCTATTATACACACATGCATTTCCAAACATTTGGACTACCTATGTTGCAAATGTATTATCTTTTCAATTTACACACGGCATCTATTGCACGTCTGTCCGTCCTGGGAGAGGGATCCCTCCTCTGTTGCTCTCCCTGAGGTTTCTCCCATTTTTCCCTTTAAACTGTGGGTTTTCTCCGGAAGTTTTTCCTTGTACGATGTGAGGGTCTAAGGACAGAGGGTGTCGTATTGTCATACTGATATTTTGTACAAACTGTAAAGTCCACTGAGACAAATGTAACATTTGTGATATTGGGCTATATAAATAAACATTGATTGATTGATTGATTGATTGATTGATTGATTGATTGATTTAAAAAACCCTAGTGTCTGGGCCGACCTCACATGGAGGGGCAGAGTGTTCCAGAGCCTAGGGCCAGCTGCTGCGAAGGCTCGGTGCCCTCGGGTTTTGAGCCTGGTCTTGGGCACTACCAGCAGCAGCTGGTCAGCAGACTTAAAGCTCTAGCTGGAGTGTAGCAATGGAGGAGTTCGGCTATATAGGCAGGAGCCAGCCCATTTAGGGCTTTGAAAAATAAATAAAAGGAGTTTAAAATCTATTCTGAACCGAACTGGAAGCCAGTGTAGTGAGGCCAGAATTGGGGTGATGTGGTCACGCTTTTTGCAGGAGGAGGGCAGCCCTCCAGCCCTGTAAGGGCCCAGCGCGCCCCTCGCCCATCCCGGGACCCTCAGAGGGCCCGAGAACAGCGAAGGCGCATTACGTCCGGGGAGGGGGTCAGATGCCAACTGACCCACAACCCCCCCCCCCTACCAGTCCTGTGTTGCCCCAGCAAGCACAGACGAGGAGAAAGAGCCCGACTTGTCCAAGAGATAAAACCTTATGAAGGGGCCTGGCGTCGACCAAGACACCGCTGTGCATATATCCTTCACACTCACACCGTTGAATAAGGCTGTTAACACAGCCACAGCCCGTGTGGAGTGCGCAAAGCCCCCGTGGGGCAGGCTCTCCCTGCCTGTCCGTAGGCATGTGCAATGCACTCGCAGAGCCAGCCGGCCAGGCGTTTCTTGGACAGAGCTTTCCCGATCACCCCGCCCCTGAAGCACACGAACAGCTGTTCAGTGCGTCTAAGGGCAGCTGTGCGCTCCACATAACATGCTAGCGCACGCACTGGGCAGAGGAGGTGCAGTTTAGCTTCCCTGTCCCCACCATGGGGGCGAAGACTAAAACCCCCTAACTGAATAGCCCTTGACCTGAACGCACTCCTTAGGCTCTTGGGCACAAAGGAGGGTTTCGGTCTGAGTGTCACCCCGCTCTGGTCACCCCGAATCAGTAAACAGCTCGGGTGCACCGACAGAGCGGTTAACTCGGACACTCTTTTGGCTGACGTTAAGGTAGCAATGCTGTCTTCCACGACAGTGCTTTCAGGGAGGAGAGCTCCAGAGGCTCAAATGGTTCTGAGACCAGAGCCTCGAGCACTAGGGGCAGGTCCCGCTGCGGGGTGGAGGCGTGCACTACTGGGCGCAGCCTCCTGACCCCCTGTAAAAACCGCGACATCAGTGGTTGACTAAAGGCTGACCTGCCGCCAAATCCCTCATGGCAGGACGAGATGGCTGCTGCATACACCTTCACTGTTGAATGCGCAAGCTCTCTGTCCACGAATAACTGTAAGAAGGATAAAATAGAGCCTAACTCATAATATAGGGGCTCTATTCTCCTCTCCTCACACCATCGCTGGAATCCTAGCCACCTTGGCCTGTAACAGGCTGTGGTGGATCCAGCTCTAGCTGCCTGGATAGACTGAATAACGCTGTCAGACAATCCAGCCTGTCTCAGCCTGTCCCTCTCAGGAGCCAAGCCTGGAGAGGTTGGCCCAGAGTGCGTAACGCCCCGATTGCACCTGCCTCTTGAGACATCGCCCCCCAGAACTGGGGAACCGCCCAGGGCTGGCCCACCTCCATCTGTGTCATCTCTGAGTACCACGGCGCCCCGACGTCCACTAGGATGACTGACAGACATTCTCGCCTCACTCTCCCCAGGAGAGGGAGACGCAGCTGTGGAAAGGCGTATAGCAGCTTCCTTGGCCATGGCTCGTGTGCAAACGCGTCCACCCCCAAGGGCGGGTCGTCGCTCAGGGCCATGGAGAACCACAGGGCACAGTGGCTGTTGCGCCGGCTGGCGAACAGATCCACTTCCGCTCTCCCGAACTGGGCCCAGATCTGCTTCACCACCTCCGGGTGAAGCGTCCATTCGCCTGGCAGGGGGCCACCCCTCGAGAGGAGGGCTCTCAGAGATAACACCACCTCTGAAGCCTATAACCACAGCCTCTCCGCTGTGGTCAACATGCCTGTTAATATAAGCCACTGTGGTGCTGTTGTCGCTCCTGACCATTACATGTCTCCCTTGAATTAGAGGCATGAAATGCTGCAGGACTAACACTACCGCCCGTAGCTCTAGGAGGTTGCTGTGTCGAGACTCTGTTAGAGCCCAGCGCCCACCTATAGCCCTCTTCAGGCAGGTCCCTCCTCATCCTGTTCTGGATGCGTCCATGAACACTGTGATGTAGGAGGTCATCCGTCCCAGTGGAGACCCCCTCCGGAGGTGATCCGGGGACCCTCAAAACCGGAGGTTGCCCTCCACTGAGGGGGGGGATGGTCACCAGCCGCCGTTTGTGCCTCTTGGGATCCAAACGCAGGCTGGAGAACCACCTCTGCAGGCGGCGCATTTGCAGTAACCCCTGCGGGACCACAATGTGAGCAGCCGCCATGAGACTCAAATTCTGCATGACAGTTAAAGCTGTCACTGTCGCCCCCTGTCGCAGCCTGTGAACCGCCCGGAGAAGGGACGCACTTCTGCTCCCTGACAGGGTGGCGCGTAGCGGGCCTGCATCGAGCACCACTCCCAACTACAACGCCTCTTGGTGAGGTATGGGGGTGCTCTTTTTTCAATTGATCGCAAAGCCTAATTTGGTTAGGTGTGTGATCAACTGTGCTGTGCAAAACATTGCCTGTTCCCGGGACCCAGCCATGACTATGAGGTCGTCTAGAAAAATAAAACTCTCATGCCGTGGGCGCGCAGCGGTTGAAGCGCTGTGGCCACACATTTACTGAATGTGCATGGGGATAGGGAATAGCCGAACGGCAGCCTGTTGTACTCATAGGCTATCCCCCGGAAGGCAAAACGCAGACACTTTCTGTGCTCTGGAGCAATTTCTACATGAAAGTACGGGTCTTTCAGGTCGATGGTGGTGAACCAATCGCCTGGCTGCACAAGCCCCAGTAACTGTTTCATAGTTAACACCCAGCAGGTACAAAAATAAAGATGGGCTTCCATATCCGGCAGATCAGGTGTTGGTGCTGCCGGATTTTGAAGCCCCTCTTTATTTTTGTACTTGCTGGGCCCAGAGTGAAATGCTTTTGTGAGCATAAACTAGAGGGGAACAGCAAGCACCAGTGTGATTTTGGTGAGTCTGTGACTATCCTGGCCAAAATTACAGGGGGCGCTTCAAAATCTGGCAGCTCTAACAACTGCACTGCCGGATTTTGAAGCCCCTCTTTAGTTTTTCACCTGCAGGGCCCAGAGTGAAATGCTTTTGTGAGCATAAACTAGAGGGGAACAGCAAACAACAGTATGATTTTGGTGAAGTTGTGACTATCCTGGAGAAAGATATGGGGGGGGTTCCAAATCCGGCAGCACCAACACCTGCTCTGCCGGATTTTGAAGCCCCTCTTTATTTTTGTACCTGCTGGGCCCAGAGTAAAATGCTTTTGTGAGCACAAACTAGAGGGGAACAGCCAGCACCAGTGTGATTTTGGTGAGTCTGTGACTATCCTGGAGAAAGATATAGGGGGGGTTCCAAATCCGGCAGGAGAAATACCTGCTCTGAACATGTTATGTAGAACAGTGCAAATCTTCCCTATTGACACCAGGATTAACCTAGTCTAAAATAAGGAACATTAATAGTGTGATAGAAAATGAAATGTAATGTAATAGAGGCACAGATATAAGATCAATAATACACTTTATTTTAGGGCACCTTTCAAAGCATTCAATGTCACTTTAAAATACAATTTAAAAAAAATATGAGTGGCATTACAATACAAACATGTGTTGAGTAGGGATATATAAAAATGATATTCAAAGGAGCAATTCAAGTGAGTGAAGCCAGTTTGAACACATTATCTTTTAGGCTTGATTGAAAATAACACAGTGTCTGACATGATCATGTGATATCATTACTGTTATATCATTGCTTACTATTCGTGGTTATCAGACACTTAAACAACAGAGAAGGTTTTAAGAAATAGGACTATAGGCCTACTGACAAATCACATATTATCCTGTCATTGTCTGTTCTGTAGGAAGGAGGAATATAACAGAGTGGGACTGCACTCAAAAACGTAAGTGTATTCCAATACGAAGATTGTGACAGATCTGAGAAACATGTCCTTAAAACGAGCCTCCTCGCAATTGTATGCACATTATGTATTCAGCCGTTTGCTGTTTAATCTGATATATCATTCAAAAGAGAGAAAAAAGCTTAGAAAACGGCGAACGCTCAATACAGGCGATGACGTCACCTTTGCGCGTCCCCGCGAACAGGGCTTCAATCCACGGCAGGGCTTCAACCTACGGCATAACACCGGGGGTGGGCCGAAGAGGTGGAGGGCGCCGCGGGCACGGGATCTCTGTGCCGGCACATCTCCCTTCGTCTCACCGTCGGGCTGCGCTCTCTCGTCTGCAGGAAAGCCTGTGGAGGAGGAGCGCGCCTGCGGTGACTCTTCTCTACTGAGGTCTTTGAACGCACCACGGCCCGCCATCGGGGGAGGGGGGCCGCGCACGCCGTCACAATGCCGTCTCTTTGAAACGGACATTATGGGGAAAAGTGGAATTGTGGAGAGAGATGACTCTTACTCTGGGATAAATGTAATAGTCTTTACTGAATGTATTTTTCCCACACACAAACGTAAACCACCGTTCTCCTGCAGGGGTCCCTGAACGCACCGCGGCCACTCTCACGAGGGCCGCGCGCCAACGTATTAACGCTGTATTTCCCATTCAACGGTGAAATGCATTAATTGGAGCTATTATATCAGGTGTGAAGTAAAAACTTCTTTGCAGCAATGTTGAGCCAATCATGAAATGAGGGAAACTGGATTCGCCTGTCAATACACTGATATTTATTGAGAATTCGTACGGCCGGAGAGATCACAGTATACTACAGTTCTCATGTAAGATACCAGCCAACTCTGAAGACAAAAGCGCCAAGAACCCATCTATACCTTAGAAGAGGAGGGCCCTAAAACACGCGGGTTTTCCTTTAATGCATGCCAGATGTCGAGACAAAGACTCGTTTCATTGCAAACCCACATGAGCCAAGCTTCTCCCCCCACAAGACATCAGATGACCTCTTGACCTGTGTCTTCCTGAGAAGCTATGGATCACATTATAGGCAGGAATACACTTTAACCATTAAACAGATTCCCGAGGACAAGTCACTGAACTCTATATACTTTAACAAGACTAAAATATTCCTTTACATCAGGCAAGGTGTGTTCTCTGACAACAGCACGCCGGCAATAGCGTCTCTTGAACCCGCACAGTGCTTTGACAGCACTCGGTTTATTCCACTCACATGCTCACGCCCAGGGGCAGACTGGGGGGAAAAAGTGGCCCGGGGATTAATTGACAGACAGGCCCACTTAATGCGCGGCATGTATCGGCCGGCCGGCGACGAAAGTATGTTACTTAACAAAAAACCCTATGCATTTTATGTTATTTTGGACCATTATTCATATAGTAATCACATTACCTGAGCCCTTGAGTTGCCTAGAGCAAAATAGTTACGGCATATATTTAGTGATTTTAATGTTAACAGGTCATTGATGCAATAACATTTTGACCCAATTTGCCTGACTTGACACATGGAATAAAACATGGGCGTAGGAAGCATCCTCAATGTGGGTGAGACAATTTAACAGGGGGTGTGGGCAGGTGGTGGACCTCACCTCCTCTAGGGGGGTCCGGGGGCAAGCTCCCCCGGGAAGATTTGTTTTAAAATGTTGAAGTTAGATGCATCAATCTGGTCCATTTTGAGAGCAAAATTAGGGACTAAATCTATGGCAGTCAGTAGGAGCTTGGACTGTGAGCCGTAGGGTCGCCGGTTCAAGTCCCCGACCAGACCTATTTGGAGTGTTGACTTCTACTTGGAGAGGTCCCAGTTCACCTCCTGCCCTGCCGTGGTGCCCTTGAGCAAGGCACCGGACATCCCCCTTCCCCCCTCATTCCGCGGGCACTGTACAATAGCTGCCCACTGCTCATAGTACTAGACTCCTGGTACTAGGATGGGTTAAAAGCAGAGAACACATTTCACTGTGTGTGCTGTGTGCTCTGCATGTGTGACCATTAAAGAGGGTTTCATCCCTCCCAATTCTTCTTCTTCTTCTTCTTCTTCTTCTTCTTCTTCTTCTTCTTCTTCTTCAACACCCATATAAAACAGAACTGTAAACAGATTAACTTTTTCTTTCAACATTTATTTGAACAGCAAGTGGAGGAAAAAGTGACTGCACCCAAAACAATAAACCTGCTAGCTAACTAGGCTAAACTCAGTAACAAAATGTGGGCAACACCTTCTTCTCCACGGCCGCGCGACCTCTGAGTCAGACGTCACTTCCCCCTTTTCTATCCTACGGGTACAGCCGTACAGCCACTCCCCCTGAACCCTGTTGTAACAACATAATAAACTTGTTGGGGATGCAGCTTGGGATGTGAGGACATGGCTTAGAAAGGGCGCGTCGCCTTCTGTCCTGCCAGTGTTGGCAGGACATTAATTAAAATGTCGAACTCGGATTTCATTTTAAGGACATTTCGGCCAGGGGTGTAGAGCTATATTTGTTTAAGCACCGGATTGGCAAAACAGGAGAGTGTGTGCACCAGTCTGCCTTGATCTATGTATTAATGTCTGTGACTCTCACAGTATCTGCTGCCCGCAGCTGTTTTATAGAAGGAAAACCTCCTTCACTTCATGAAATCTCTGCAGCACCAGGAGGCAGCGGGAGGGTTAACTCAGCCTCTGAGAAGAGGAGCGCGCACCGCCTTTCACGCACCGCCTTTCACGCACCGCCTTCACTGTTATTACCTTCATAATCATTAGAAAGGCTAAAGAGCGGTGTGGCTGATGTGTTTTAACCACACACACACACACACACACACACACACACACACACACACACACACACACACACACACACACACACACACACACACACACACACACACACACACACACACACACACACACACACACACACACACACACACACACACACACACACACACACACACACACACACACACACACCACACACACACACACACACACACACACACACACACACACACACACACACACACACACACACACACACACACTTTTTTTCAAACGCTCCCCTTTTTGGTCCATCTGCGCGGTTTTGTGCGCTGTGATGATTCGGCTGTACCTTTAGTAATGAATATTAAATGTTGTGAGGAAATGTTTCCACCAATAATTCCAATAAGTAATCCAAAATGTATTCACTTCAGATTTACGAAAGTAACTGTAATCAGATTACTCGTTTTTCAAATGTAACGCGAGCTGAATACAGTTACTTGATTTTTGTATTCTGATTACGTAACGCCGTTACATGTATTCCGTTACAACCCAACCCTGGCCACACCCCACTGGGCTGGGCTGGGCCGGAACACTTACAAATGTGGGCCGGCAGGATTTAGGCAAAAAAAATATATATGTTTTTGGTATAAACCTTTTTTTTCCTTCTTTTTTTTCTTTTTGGGCCCTCCGGCCCACACACAGCACCGGCCCACCGGGGAAACTCCCGGTATTCCCAATGGCCAGTCCGCCCCTGCTCACGCCCACCTGCTGGCTCCCTTTACTGGGGTTTACAGCAGGGGCGGGAGGTGTAGGACAGTGTTTCTTCTTCTGGGGATGGGCAAGCCTTATCCCGTGAGCAAGGAGATCGATCCAAAGAGCCCTTCCGTAAACACGGGGGCTCCCAGGAGATCAACACGGTCCTCTTTGGAAAGTGCCACGCGGCGTGATATCCCAGGGACATCACACGGCGGGCGGCGGCGGCCTGTGATGAAGTAGGGTCGACCCTATATCATGCGAAGCCACCGAGCACCAGTCCCGGGGGAACCGGGCCTGGGGCAAGGCCCGTGGACCAAGCTACTTATTCTGCCTTGCGGCCCAATAATCGCTCTGACCTGGTGAGGCGGGGGCATCTCTAGCAATGAGTGAGTAGCCCACACACCCGCTGCCATGATCATTATCCAGGGAGAGTACAGCCCTGGGCGGTGGACTTCCATGGACGCCGGACCCGGAAGGAATGGCGAACGTGAATGGCACCGCCTCGACCATATCCTGGTCCCCCAAACACTCGAAGCAAAGGTGGTGGGGATCGGCGCCCGCTATTTCAGATAGGGCACGAAGGACAGGCCCGGGTCTCTAGCAGTGGCGACTCCCTGGAGGTATGATAACTCTTTCTTCTTCTTTCAAACGTCTTATCTTTGCTTCAGATGTTGCCCGCTCGCTGAAGAGAAAGGGATGATAGTCAGGAGGTAAGGCCTCCTTTTATGCGGTGAGATGCGTGCGCATTCAGGTAGGCCCGCCCCGGGGCCGGCTACGTCTATAGAAATCTCAGTCGGTGAATGCTTGCATAGAGGGTAGTACCCACAGAGTCCAGTAGAGGGCGGAGCCTGTGAGAGATATATCTACACATATATATATATATATATATATATATACATATATATATACATATACATATATACATATACATATATACATATACATATATACATATACATATATACATATACATATATACATATACATATACATATACATATATACATATACATATATATATATATATATATACATATACATATATACATATACATATATATATATATATATATATATATATATATCTCTGAGAAGGCGAGAGGGAACGCTGTCTGAGGTGCAGTTTGTCGGCCGCAGGTGCTTAACTACATCCGAGAGAGAAGAGAGGGATACAGGCTCAAAGTGGTCGAGGACAGCACGGCACAGAAAAGGAGCAGGATCTGGGGTAGCACTAGTGTGGGATAGCCTAAGAAAAAAATGTAAGAAACGTATCACAGAGAGTCTGTGATGGCACAATAGAAGAAACATCACAGGGATTAATGATAGAGTTGAGGACATTAAAAAGAACCTGAGGTTTATGGCTGTTTTTGGAGATGAACAGAGAAATGTGCTCTGTTTTGGCTGCTTTGACTGCCGTCTGGTAGTCGGAAAGGCAAGCACGAAGGATTTCTAGGGAGACATGGAGTTTATCCTTTTTCCATTTTCTCTCTGCACTTCTGCAGGTGTGTCTGAGAACACGAGTACAGTCATTGAGCCACGGCTCTGAGAGAACTTTGGTGCGTCTAAGCGTAAAAGGAGCAACAGAATCCAGTATTAGGGTACATGTCGAGTCAAACATGGAGATAAGCTCATCAGCACTAAGAGCACAGTTCACCTCTAATTTACAGATCAGAGAAGCATTAAAAACATAAGAAAACTGTGAGGCAGTCAAGGGGTTAATTGAACACAGATGACGCGCAGGGGCACGTGATTCGACTCCTGGGGAAGGGATCGAAGTTGTAAACAGAACCGGTAAATGGTCTGAGATACGCCTTGCTGCACAGATTTCATCCACAGACAATGAGACCAAAAGAATCAAGGAGATTTAAAAAGTCCCTAACCAGAGGGTTGGACTTGCAACGCACATGGACATTGAAGTCTCCGGAGATCAAAACACGATCATATTTCACCCTTTATCCCGGACAGAAAGTCAGAAAAGTCATTTATGAAATCCTTATTGCACTTTGGCGGACGATACACAACTGCGCAGAGTATAGGCAAGGCCGGGTTCAGTTCAAAAAGCTGCAACTCAAAGCTAGCGTAGCTAGTTACATGGTGAAGCAATCAGCATTGGAGGCTAGCTCTAAACACTGATGCTATGCCCCCACCATGGCCGGTGGTACGGGGGGAGCTGAAGAATGTACAGTCAGGAGGAAGAAGTTCAGAGAACGGTGTATACTCGCCAGCGTGGACCCAGGTCCGTCAGAAACATAAAATCCAGTTCACGATAGGTGAAGAAGTCATTTAGCAGGAACGTTTTGTTTGCTATCAACCTAGCATTTAGCAAAGCCATGCAAGTATGCCATTGCTATTCCCACACCCAACCAGAAGGCCAGGACAGTGGCTAAATGTCTATGGGAAAACGTTTTCATTCACTACGGAATTCCAGACAAACTACACAGCGATCAGGGACCGGACTTTGAATCCAGGACAGTAAAGGAACTATGCCAAATCACAGGAATTCATAAAATAAGGACAACACCATACCACCCAAGATGAAACCCAGTTGAGCGTTTCAATCGCACACTCTTGAGTATTCATCCTACCAATTGATTTAGCCTTTGGACTACCTATTACAAACAAACAGCATACATCTCACTCTCAATATGTCCAAGATCTAAAGTCTCATTTGGAGGAGAGCTACAAGATAGCAACTGGAAACGCAGAAAAGATCATGCAGAAGAACAAAATGAGATTGGACAAACATGTCATTGCTGCTGATCTTTCCATTGGAGACCGTGTCCTCGTCAGAAATGTACGTCTGAGAGGAAAGCATAAACTATCAGACAAATGGGAATCTGAAGTGTATGTTGTTACCAAAAGAGCTGGAACATTGCCTGTCTACACAGTTAGGCCAGAGAAAAAAGATAGTCCGCAACGTACATTACAGATACCTCATTCACACCAACAGTGTTTCAGGGCCGGTTCGGAGCTGGAGCTTGAAAAGCACCGGGTTTTCCTGTTCACACCGCAGTGGAGCAGCCTCTTAGCTCCGGAATCCGGTTCGTTTCAGGCACCAAAAAATTGTCCGGCTGGAGCAAAAGCACCGCATACGTCGCGCTTACGTCGAGGCGGGGGCAGGGTCGGGATCAACTCCTGAACAACAACAAAAAGCCCGCGTTTTATCCAGTTTGTACACAACGATGGAGAAACTTAACAAGCAGCAGTGGTCCACTGAAGAGACCAGCTACCTACTGGGAATCTGGTCTTCCGAAGAGGTACACTCTCAGAAAAAAAGGTACGAAAAAGACCTTAAAAAGGTACAAACGCTTGTCACTGAGGTGGTACCCTAAAGGTAAAAAAAAAGGTACAAAAACTATGGGTACAAAGTTGTACCCTTGTACATTGTACCTTTGTATGTACCTCAAGGGTCAAATATGTACCTTTTACATAGGTACATATACATGTACCTTCTGAAATGGTACAAATTTGTCTCTTTAGGGTACCACCCCAGTGACAAGGCTATTTGTACCTTTCAGGTATACATTTGTCACTTTATTGTACCTTTAAAAGTGAGCATAGGTTTTTGTCAGACAAAACAGGCAAAAATCCAAATATTTTAGTTTAATCTCATTTAATCAATATCAAAACACGTTATCCCTCACATCACTCCCATCAGAAAGTCAGCACATAATATAAATGGCAACTTGCATGCTACAACAATAATCAATAAAAGCATCAATTAATTTCCTACGAACGCTGAAAAATGAAAATAAATGTTCAATAACCCATCAATATAGAAAAAAATACTTTTGATATACTGATGACCAACAACCCGTCATCCACAGTATATATATCAATGGGTGAAACATTCACCAATACAATGAAACACATTTTCATAAATACAGCAATCTATCAAAGCTTCACAATTCTCATTAGTTTGAAATATTCAACAACAATTTGTAATCCACTGCATAGCTATATAAAGATGTGAAAATATGACCAGTGTCATACTGGTCACCCAGTCGGTCAGTCAGTCACCCAGTCACAATATTACTTGGAAATATTCACCAACAATTTGTCATCCACGGTATAGCTATCAAGAGGTGAAAAATTGATCTCTTGGCCTGGCAGAAAACATGACCAATCAGTGTCATACTGGACTTGGTATGCATGGAAATGTTTAAGATATGATACTGGAATCAGCATTTTCCCACACAAAACCCATTTTGTGTCCATGTTTAAAATGTATTTTACCTCAAAAAACAAGGGAATTTCCTCAGAATGAACTGTAGCAATAACGAAAATGTCCTTTAAGGCATACTTAACATTGTGTAATAAAACCTCAGATACACGTTGAACAACCTTGCCATTCAAATCAATTCCTACAAAGTTTGAAAGAGCTGTCTGAAGTTGGGCTGGTAAAGATTCAAATGGTGTGCCAATACTCTTTCCTGGTACTTTTTCAAAGTCACATAAAATCTTGGAGGAAAACTCCCAGCACTGTTTGTATTGGTGACGGCTACTTAGTGTTGTAGCTATGTTAATGAAGTTTCTACAATTACTGGCAACATTTTTAAAATACTGATGCTTCCCTTCAAATTGCATGCACCAAAGGGATCGAAGAGGTCCATACATTAACATAAGTCGAGAGTATTGTATCATATAATGGCACTTGGGTGTAATGATCCCAAATACGTCTTTCATTTCTCCGAGGAACTCCTGTACAAGTAAGTCTAACATGGGAAGACACCGCTTTTTTACTGTAGATGCCATGACAATATCTGAAATCTCACGACACAAGAGGAACACATTCCAATATTTACTATCTGGTGGAACACGGTCTGCTATTAGAAAAGGGAGCAATGTGTGCAGATGTAAGTGAGTTGAATTGATTAAACTCACTCCTCAGTATAAATCGCCCACCCGCACCATTGAATACTAGCATTTCAGTGGCGTAGTTGGTGGTGTTTGAGGTGGTCACAAGAGTTTGTAAGTCAGAGGATGAGATCGTACCCACGTGGGCAAGTGAGGGTGGAAGCTAGGACGCAGTAGGGCTGTGCAATTAATCTGTGCATTCCCTTTCGCAATGATGCTCTCAATGTGTCTTGCGTTACACATCCTGCCCTCCCTAAAAGCCCGCTCGGCCAGGTTGTGTCTTGCAGTCTGTTTAATAAATCCATACGTTACAAGGGAAGCTTTAGTTGCTGTGTCTTTATTCTCCGATCTCTAGCGTACAGTCAACTTTTACTAACCTCGTCAAGCCGGAGCCTCTTAACTACTTCCTGTTTCCAGGTGAGGGGTTACCAAAATAAGAGTACTGCGTGTAGCAGTATAATTAAACATTACAGGTTGTGAGTGACATTAGTTATCATATTTATATATGTTTAGTAGGTTGTGGAAGTGCGCTCCAAAATATTTGTTTATCTTCTGTATTTATTATTTTGATATTATTTATTTAAATGTAGATATAAATGTTTTTGTTTTTTTTACGTTACATTACAGGGTAATCAACTGTTAAAACATATTGTTCAAAATATATATTTTTTAAAGTTCAATAAATGGATGTTTTCAAAGTCAATGAATAATCGTGATTAGGATTTTTGCCATAATCGAGCAGCCCTACGACGCAGTGACACCTGTACACAGACAGCATTACCTGGTAGATCTTCGCTCAGTGACTCTTGTCCTGCCTGCAGATATATCTTCTCCAGAGGGGATTTTCCTCTTGCAAGGGCCAGCACCTTGGGTAGAATGAGGAGAAATTCCTCTCTGAAGCGGTGCTGCAGGTTTTCAATGTTGTGGATGCGGTTCATTTCCTCACACAACTGCATAGACGGACAGAAACAAAGACAACACAGTACAATTTAGAGAGGTTGATTGTATGGACGGAACACTACGCGTGCAAGTAGCGAAGGGTTACATATTTTACATACCCCAGCAGGTGTCTTCAAGAATGGATACTTATTGGCGATAGTATCAGCCCGTACCCCCTCAGCCACCTCCTTTCTCCTCCACTGAAATGTCTTTGTCATTGCGTTGGTAACGATGCAGGAATCAGGCTGGGTCTTCAGGTATTGTCGTTTCAAAACCTGTGTGTGTGCACCAATGGAGGACTCGTCCTCCCCAGAAACAGAAATGATGTCCTGCAGATAGACAAGACAGATGGAGACAAATGACAAACATGAGCCTGGCTTAATATAGCAGTGCCACCATTTTCTATATACTGTATTTACTGACTCAGTTTTAAGTGTATACAGGCTGATAGGAATAAACTCACTCAAGATCATCTGACAGAAGTCGTTATGCTTCCCTGGTTATTTTCTGGTGCTTGGGGTGATCTATGATGCCCAAACTTTTGCTTCATGTTTCGAACTACCTCGTGGTGGACCAGGGGCGTCCTTTCAGCTTTGAACCGCCGTTTTAAAGACATATGCCAGGTGTTCTAATCAGAGGAGACAAAGATTTAAATTAACCCAAAACATTTTTGTGAAACTCATTGAGTTTAAAGAGAAGGTAGCAGATGTTTGTTTACAGAGGAAGCTGGAGCACAATGTTGTTATGTTGTTGTTGTTGTTGTCGGTGTCAGCTGTGAGGGGTTTCCACGCGGTTTGGCTTTATGAAGCAGGCACGCAAACGGTTACGTCATGACGCACACGATGACGCAATGACGCAGCACCAGTCGGACTCTGGGCGGTGTGAAAAGAGCCGGAGCTAAACTGAAGAACCGGTTCTGAACCTGAAAAGCTCTAGCACGGAGCTTGAACCGGAGTTGCGTTGGTGTGAATGAGGTAATAGAGATCTCCTTCTTTCTTGTGGGTACCTATCTTCCCCAGAAATCCCAATTCCGACACAAATCCGCAAGCCCATAACTCGTTCCAACACAGAACATCTAAAAAATCACGTCGACACTGATGAAGATGAAAACCCAATATACTGGTACAGTGAATTGCCCATCTCTGAGCTTTCAAGATTCACCACCATACTTGACATACCCCATTAGTTCTCCTTCCAGTACATTACTACCAATGACCAATAACACAGCCTCTGGTGGTGCAGCAGCAGAGGATGCTGCTCAGAACCTCTCTGAACTGGAAAAAACTGAAGAGGAACAAGCGGACATTGCTTAAGAGGAAAGGGCCCATTCCTCTGAAGACGATGACTTGCCAATCTCCACTTCAGACAATGTGGATGTGGATGAACTTCCAAGACGTTCAACTAGGAACAGGAAACCACCAGAACTAATTTGTTACGCAAAACTTGGACAACCAGTATTAGACACCTTACATCAGTGGTTCCCAAACTTTTTGTGCCCAAGGCACACCAAAGGACAAGTAAAAATCTCAAGGCACACCTATTGTGCAAAATAGCCCTTATAACACGTGTTATCACTCATATCATGTAAAATATCTGTAAATGTGCATAATTATTTACTAATGCCAAATAAAATGTGACAAAGACAACTATATTACTCATGAAATATTTATTAACGAAATATTTTAGAAATGAATTTGAAACTTTATCAAATTAGGCTTCATCAAAGCAGCAACACACTCATTTAAACCAGACAGGTCACCAAATTAAAAATGAGGCTAAGGAAACTAAGCAGAAATTCAGCACAGAGAACTGTCAATGCAAGGAAGCTGCATTGTCCATGGTCCTGAACTAAAAAATATAAATGTAACATTTCAGCAATCAGCATTGAAACATGTGCTATTGTAAATATTTTTGCCGACTTACAAATTAGTGAGATACATGTGCCTGTCGGGGCGCACAGAATGTTTTAATCCTTGGTGGCACTGAGGAGAGGGCCACTCGCAAGTCCTGTTCAACAGAGAGCCGTGACCTCCTGTTGTTCTTCATGTAAACCAGAGTAGAGAACGCCAACTCTAGAGATGGGGTCGTTATATATTACATATTACTTTTTTTTTAAAAGTAATATATTACACTACTTCGTTACTATCTACATAAAGTAACTCGTTACTTTACTCGCCGAGCACGTACGAACTGCGCATGCGTGAGTGGCAATAACTTTGCTTACCAGCAGGCGGCGGTAGTGTGTATTTGTCATTCAAAACAGGCAACAACCGGAAGACAGAGAAGAAGAACAGACTCCGTGATATAAACAAAAAAGCATGTGTTCTTTGCAGGTGTTTGTTGAGGTTTGACGTGGTGTTTACAGCAGCGGATAACAGCTTCTGGCCTGGACACAGTTTGCACCTCACCGTCACATTCCTGTCTATTCTTCGGACGAACTCAAAATAATGGGCATACCTCCACGGGGCGCCGCCAGGGATTTTGGGCCCCATGAAAAAATATCACATTGGTTACTTACATTTTTTTCCTCTTAATGTTCCCCAATTGTTTGGGCCCCTGTCAGTCACGGGCCCTTAGAATCGTCCTAACTTTTCCCCCCCTTACGGCGCCTAGGGGTGTTGCAAATAATCGTTTCTACGATGCATTGCGATGCGGACGTGGACGATTCGGTCTCGATGCAGTGACGGAAGATAATTGGTTATAGCGTAGTAACGTTGCTTCCTGATTTTCCGGCCGCGGCTTTACTATAACGTTTTTTTTCTTCTGTCACTTTAATATCAAATCGGTCGGTGACGCAGAGATCAGGGAACAGACGTGACAGCGGCACAGCAACACCAAACACGTAGCAGTCTGCTTTATCCACCAACACAACACCACCAGTCCAGAACCAACAGCAGAAGGACCAGCTCTGAATCACTTCGTGTCGCTGCGGCACAGGGATTTATGTTTTTCAAAAATAATCGCGTTACAATCATGTCAGGTTTTTGGTGGATTTAATTAAGTCTTGGATTGCAAAGTATGAATGTCCTCTAGCAATTTTCAGACGATATATACATGTGTAAAGTTTGTGAAGGCAGGAGGAAAAAAGCTTCCGCGATCACCGTCTCCTCTCCGTTCCTCCAAACCCCGCCCCCTCCCTGAAAATAATGAGTGACAGGTTGATAGTGACCCGATAGAAACTTTATTATTCACTTAATCACTGAGATATGATGAAGCTAATTTAATCTCATACATTCATGGGATTTATGTAACAGTAAGACAGAGAATGTAAGTGTGCACCCACATGCACTATTTTTGTTTGTATATGCTGTTGTAAATACTCCTGTTGTCTGCTGTGTTCAGACTCAAGTCCTGTGTGTGATGCCACATTCAGTGTCCTTTTTTAACAGAAGACCGTTGCTAGAAGCTGCAGCTAGACTGCAGAAGCATTATTTTTTTGTTTTTGAGGATGGAACAACTTCACACACAGATATAGGGAGGCTAGACCTATACAATTCATTTATTTTGGTTTATAAATGAATGTCAAGACATTTATGTTTTTGATTTCTGAAGTAATTTTCTAAATAATAAAAAGAGAGTTCATATGTATTTACTGCATGTATGCATTGATGAAAAATAAGCCATGTGCAGTAATATAGAAAATTGAGGATGCAACGCATTGGTATGAATCGTGATGCATCGGGATGCATCGGGATATCGAATTGAATCGAATCGTTGACAGGATAATCGAATCGAATCGTGAGACCAGTGAAGATGCACAGCCCTAACGGCGCCCCTGCCTCCACCCCTCGAAAGTTATCGCTGACTCAGCATGAAATGCAGCACTGCACTTTGAGATGTGGACGCGCAAATCGCGCAGATTACGTATATATAAACCTACAAAGTACTGATATAGTAAATTTAAAAATAATTATGTTTTTGTAGTTGTATATTGCAATAATAATGTATGGTTGTCACAAAATCTCACGGCACACCCGGACTGGCCTCACGGCACACCGTTTGGGAACCACTGCCTTACATACACTGTTTCATGGGTTGGCTACTGCCTTCACATACGCTTTAACAGACACTGAGCTTCCCTTGCACACATCACAGCAACCAATTAGCACACAACCAGGTCTATGTCCGAGACGTACATGAGATCAGGGGGGAAAAGTGTAACCCAGGTTAAAAACAAACAGCGCAGTCAATCTTAGCAGGCTCCCGTAGCTCAGTATAAATAGCAGCCAAGTCACTTCCGCTTCCCTTGCTGGTCGGTGTTTGTGATGCTAGTTGCTACATTGAATGAAAGGCGCTATATAAATCCAAGCTATTATTATTATGTGTATTAAACTTAAAAACAACGTACCCTTTCAGTAAATGTTTCACACTTTACAATAAGGCTCCCATTTACCAATTATAAATGGTTGTAACTCATAATAAATGGGAATGTGTTTTACACTTTACAATAGCTCCCTTTTGGCAGTTATAAATGTTAGTAACTCATTCATAAATGGTCATAAGAGATGCCAAGAAACATCAAGATGGAAGGGGGGGAATCAACTCAGAGAACAACAGATACCAAGGAAGCTGGCTGATGAAGAAGACGAAGTAAGCTAAGTAGCCAATACAAGGCTTAGCAGTACAGATATGTGGGCTAACCAGTGGCGGCCGGCCCATAGGGGCGCTAGGGGCGCCGCCCCACCTCTTCCCACATACAAAAAAAAAGAATTAAATTAAAAAATATATATTTAAAAAAGATATATATTTTATATTTTTATTTTTAATGAACAAGGTAAATATCATACAATTGGTATCAGTAAAATGTATAATCTACAATCAAATCTCGTTTAAAATTGTGTTACGATGTCTAAAGTTACTGATAAGCAGTGTTGGGACTAACGCGTTACAAGTAACGCCAGGGTTTCCCACACATAGACTATACCTGGGCGGGCCGCCCAGGTATATTAACGGCCGCCCAAGTATATTTCGCGACCCATTTATTTTTATTTATTAATTTTTTTTTTAATGTTTTTTTTTTTTTTATTCGTCCGTGACCACGACGCCATCTGCGATCGATTAACTTGTAGACAATGATCCCTCGCTCCCTTGCTCTGATCTCGCCTCCTTCTGGCCTGTTAAGTGGCCTGCCTCACACAGGGTGACTGGCTGTCCACATGATGTGGCCTGCCGACATGGCCACTGTCATACAGATCATAAATCAAAGCCCTTGATTGGTCTCTGTGTGTCATTCAAGCTCGGGATAACCTCAGCTCAGGTGAGGTAAAGGACTCTCTGAGTGTTTAGATAGTTAACTTAGTCTAAGTTCTCAGTGGGTCTCAAACGGTGTGGTCACCATTTATGTAAACACATATTTCCATTTGAGAGGGTAGTGATTGGTCTAATGTATAGTGAGGTGGGCTGAAGATCGGAAGGCTGTGAGTTCAAATCCCGCCAGGAACACCAGCACTAGTGTGCCCTTGAGTAAGGCACTTAGCCCTTAGTTACTCCAGGGAGAATGTCCCTGTAATCGGTCATTATAAGTCGCTTTGGATAAAAGCGTCAGCTAAATGAAATGTAATGTGATTAGTAAAATATGCATGAATAAATAAATAAAAAGTTAACTAGGTGAAAAAAGGTAAGATACACTTTTAAAACTTGTTGAGAGAAAACTAGTCTTTGCTGCTGCCTCAAAGAGGAGGGGGGGAGAGGAGGGAGACAGGAGAGGCTGATTCAGGAGCACAGACACACTCCCAACTATAAATGAACCAAAAATAAATTAACAAGTTTCAGTGTTTTTTTCATATTGGAAATGGGATGTTGTTGGTTATGGCCTTGATTTTATGATTATTGAAATGTATACAGTTCTGTTTAATATAGGTGTTTCCATAGATCTAGTCTCTTTATTTTCCCCTCAAAATGCACCAGATTGATGCATTTAACTCCAAAATAAAAAATAAAATCTTACCGGGGGGGCATGCCCCTGGACCCCTCTAGAGGATTTGAGGTCGACCCCCACTAAAAATCACATGGATAGGTTCCTAAATACATTAATAAATACATTTATTTTTTTAAATAGTAACCCATTTCCATATGTTCATGTGCGGGTAGTAGATTTAAACTATAGGGCTATCATTATGGACCCTGCCTGTACCTGTTCGCTCTGCCATCGCGTGAAGGGTCCAAAAATATTTTCCACCAGCCGCCACTGGGGCTCACTATTTGGCAAGCAACCAGTTACAGTTGCCCTGTTTATCTCATGTCTTATAAAAGCTTATTAATGATTTATAAAGTGTTCACAACCTAATTAATAAATTAATTATAAATTATTCGTAAACCCTTTATAAGGGTCTTAATGTGAAGTGGTACCGAAATCGCCATACTAACTTTTCTTCTTTTTGTATTTTGTTGTGTTTTCTTCTTGTTCTTCATTTGTTGTTTAAGGGCGGCTGGCAAACAGCTTTTAGGCGCAATACCGCTCCGTGGATTATATATAGTGTAATGGATACTGTCAGTGACAGACTTTTTTCCCACTCATAAAAAAAGGCATATTCGTTGTGCCGAACCGTGATGGTTCGGGACGAATACGGATACCATTACTCCCCTACTACATACTAGTGATGTCACTATGTTACAGAAGTAAACAAAGGAATCCAATGGAGGCGTTTTAGACGGGGGGAAGTGTGTGGGATATAAAGTCCCTCTGGAGGGAACAGAGGGATATAAGCCGTTGCAGAACATATACATGCAAAAAAAAACTATAACACACTACACTAAAAATGACATTATCCCAACGTTCAATTATTAAAACTGATATTCTTCTCACTTTGTACTCTCAAAATTAAGTTTACCCATTACAAAGCTTCTTCTTTCAGGGAGGTAAACACCACAGGTTGGTTCACTCCCTCTCAGCCTGCAGTGACCCGGGATAACGCCAGGTTTGCTGTTGGCCTGTCACCCCTCACCTGACCAGGGTTTAACACGGCTCTGACACCGCTGCCATACCAAAAGGCGAACAAATGCTTCTGTAATGACTTCATCAAAGGGTTGTAGAATTACTGAAAAAATCACATAAGATATTAGTCTTGACTTGTAGTTCTCAAACATAAATTCCCCTTGAGTCAAAGCAATACTGTTTTACATTGAACGATGGAATTACATGAACCCTTTTATGTAAATTGAAATGGTGGTGAACTCATCAGCATTAAAATATTGAGAAGGACAAAAGGGAGGGAGAACTGATTTGATCTGAAAGAAAAGTGCAAATTACTCATTAAAGTTGATTATTTACATAATTCAATCAAGGCTATATGAGAAAGCCCTGTAAAATCAGGAAGTAGGTGGATAAAATAATAATGTTGAGTACTGAAAACAAAGAAAGCAAACACTAAGGAGACCAGCACAGGCAGTATGAGAAAAATAAAACACTTTTTGAACTTTAAAGCAAGGAGACATGTCACAATGAAGACACTTAATACACATATGAACCTGAACATTTGCAGAATATGTTCTTTAAGGTGTAATATGAGCTAGTGAAGATGAGGAGCACGTTCAGCCACAGACTCATCCCTCCTCGGCACAGCACCAAGCGCCTCGGACAGTCCTTTGTGCCTGTAGCCATCACGCTGCAGAACAAGGGGTCAACAATGTGACACAAACTGGACATAAAATAATACACATTGTTTTCACACACACATGTAAATAATATGTACACATGACTAAATATGTATATATGTTCATTTTAATTCCTTTCTTATTTTATAGTTATTTACCATTTTTTATTTTATCCTTAATTTGATTAATCTTTGTGAATATGTGCTGTCCTGTTTTTCAATCTTACGCTGTTGCTGTTAAACTACTGAATTTCCCCATGGGGATTAATAAAGGTCCATCTTATCTTATCTTAATATATATTGCATTCCTCAGATTTATTTTATTTTATCTTCCATCTAAAACCTTAATTTCCAAATGTCTGCACTTGATGATTTGACAGTTGGATAGCCCTTAAACCTCACAGACTTTACAGGCACATGCATTAAAGTCTGTGCGTTTGTTAGTGTGAACATTACACTCTTAATTCACAAAGCCAGTGGGTATAGGCTGTATAGGCTTTGTATTTTCCTCCTAGGACAGTCTGAAAGAGCACTTCAGTGGTTACAATTTTAAAAATAGCATCTCAATATCGCCCCTTTACACTATTATCCAGTTGTAAAAAAAAAAACAATGTCAACCGTCATATCACAAAAGTAAAAACAGGAAGTAACACTGCGCACCTGCTTTTTGTTTCCTGCTTATAGTCCCCTTCCAGCTGCCTTCAGTCAGGTCTCCTAGGCCTTTTTCATAAGAGTTATTTTAGAATGAAACTGAATAACAGTTGCTATTAAACTGCTTCAGATTCAGGGTCCTGATATTGTTCATGATGGCTTACATAGAGTCACTAGTGTACATTTTTTGCATAACGGCCCGTCCACACAGCAGCTTTGAACAAATCTTGAAAATCTTGGAGCTGGGCGTGTCTGACAGCTTGGGGATTTTTTGCGAGCAACACGACCAACAACCAATCACATGAATCTCCCGCCCCCGACATACAAAGCAAAAAAAAACGGGGATTTTATGCGAGCAATATATATATATAAACTCCCCAAACAGGCGAAAACCTACCAGTTTCACCCACTGTCTCTGCCACCTCCCTCCATGCCTGGTTCCTCCGGTTTGTATCCCGGTAAATAGTCTGGTCGTAAAGAACCGGGTGATTTGCTACCGTCATTTCTCGTTTGGAATATGAGGAAATGAACTGCGGTCTGGTTCTCCCTGCTTACACGCGGTTTGATTGGCAAGAGCTTCTACTGTCAGATTTGCATAAACGGATCTGATTGGCTGTCGCTTCCAGCTCAGCCTCAAAAGTTGAACATTGTTCAACTTTGGAATCCTGAACATCCTGGAAATCCTGGAAATCTTCGCCTCGCCCCCCCACAATGCAGTTCGGCGACAAGCGAGGGAAAGTGACGTCATCCCCATTCAAAGTCAATGGGCGGAGACGCGCTGGAAGCGGTGGACAAATCGCCAAAAGCTGCTGTGTGTACGGGCCGTAACTCAACCTTCTTATTTTATTAAGGCTTAAAGTTATGCTTTATGGCCTGTTTTGAATGACAAATGGGTTCCATCCCAAGATTTTAGCCACAAATAATGTTTTGATTATTCAGGTTGGCGTCAAGGCCAAAATTAAGACACTGTGAACTGGTAACTATGACCTTCACACTTGCTCTTTAGAAACCTCTGGTTGGAGTCATAGAGGCCATGTCCATATTTTATACAGTCTTATAACATCACATGTTCTGTAGTCCAAAGGTAGATCTTGAGCACAATATAGGCAAGCTCCATATACTGTCACGATCTTAGTTTTATGTCACGGTTTTAGTTTGGTCTGTCTTGTCATGGTTTTATTTTGCAATTCTGTTCTCCCTGTGTCTTGTTTTCCTCCCTGTCGTTAGTTTCCCTGGTGTGTCTGATTGTGTTCACCTGTTGCCCTTGTGTTTCTCCTTCCCTGCCCGGCTGTTTCTCGTCTCGTGATTACGCCTCCCTGTATTTAGTCTTGTCTCTTCCTGTGTTCGGTGTTGGTTCATTATTTGTCGTTCATGTCCCCGTTCATGTTGGTCACAGTCATCTTTTGTTTGGATGCTACCTTGTGCTAGAGTACCTGTTCATGGATTCTTGTTTTTTCAGCTTTTGTAAATAAAGCTCGCCTTTTGTTTCATTTTGTGCTTCCTCCTCAATCTGCATTTGGGTCCTATTTTTCCCCAACCCTGACATATACAGTCAATAGGAAACAGTCAAGGCTACACCATTTTGTCACAGAAACAAAACCTCCCTTATCCTTAAGCCCTCATAGAAACCATAAAAACATGCTCTGTGCTACAACATAATAGCCCCCTCTCTTCTTCCTATCTTACTCTGTGGCGTGGGGGTTCAGCGACAGAGATTAGAGACCCCCCTCTGACTCCACAGATGGAACTGCCATCCCCTGCCGCTAAATTCCTCTCAGATCACACTACTTTACACCATTAGGGCTGGGCGGTTGGCAGGGTCAGGAAAAATACCTGTTTATAAATACATTCATTTAAAGGTATACAATGCAGCTTTTTCCCTATAAGAAATAATATACAGTCTCATACAAAAATAATTCCTCTCAATCACTACTTAGGACACAAGTGTGTGGAGGTATCGGTCTTTATCCTCATCCTGGGAATAATTGAAAGGGCAGTGTCAGAGAATGTGATGGATCTAAAGGGAGTGTACATGGAGAGCATGTATTCAGATGCTAGTCCATGGATTCATTGAAACACTAAATCTATTATATCTAAATAAGGTATTGATACATTGACAGACAACCAATAAAGACACTTTACGGCAGGTATTTGTAACTACAGATGCTGCTGAATCTGGCAACAGCTTCAGCCTCTAAATCGTTTTTTTTTAGGAAGACCAGAAAGTAGCAAATTGCAGTAATCAAGCCTGGGAGAGAAACAGTTGCACTTTAGCAATTGTATCAATTTAACAAGTGCTAAGAAGCCTATGTGAGATCCACATTTTAATAAAGGTCTAATGGCATGCCAAGACTTCTAGCTCGGGGCTTTGCAGTTGGATGTTAGTGCCCAGCAATTCTCTCTGGACCTTTGCTCCAATAACTAGAGCCATGGTCTTGTCTTTTTTCAATTGCAAGAAAATATGTGACATCCATAGGTTGATATGATCGTTGAATTGAACCAGTTAATCCATATGGCTGATGTCATTTGGTCATAAGGTGCTGTATCATTTGCATATTTCTGGAATTTGATAAAAAAAAAACTGATGGTATTTCCCAATTGCAACATATCATATAGGAACTGAACAACACAGGTCCCATAATGGAGCCTTGAGGAACACAGAGTGTTATGGTAATGTTAACATTAGCAAGAAGTTAATTGCTAGCACTTGAAACCTCTAGAAAATGTGACAGTCTTTGAATAGTTAGTGGGATCAAGTAAACATGGCCACATTCCACAGCATTTGTTAATCTACAGCAGCAGAAATAATTAATAACTGTCTTTGGCAGATGGAAAGTATCCAGAAAATGTCACATAGCAGATTAGATCCAACCTAATGTTGCAAACTCAAACGCGTTTTGGAGTTCTCCATGGTGGTTTCTGTTTAGATTGAATCTTCTTGACTTTAGCTGGTGCCATAAACATATACACTGGCATTTGTTTTCTTTGATCTTATCATATTCTTTACCAACACCATGACTTTTCTGATGAATAATGGGGTTCTAATTGTGAATATCATTATTGAAATACAGAGTCACAATTAACTGTAATGATCTTCGGTTCTTCTTTTCAAATAAGAAAGATTTGCTTACATTGGCAAAATCAACAGGGACATTTTTTTGGGAAATATTTGAATATACAGATAATTATTTGCAGTTAAATGCTATTATCAAAGTGTTGTACATTAGTGTTTCCATTTAGTTTATCTGTTCTGTTAGTGACATGTATCTGTGCGGTTTTGTCCGGGAAAAAAATTGTCAAAATGTTTTAGTTAGAAATTCTAACTTTCAATTTAACAGTAACATCTAAAAATATTCGAGCATTAGCTTCCAATGTTTATGATATGTCAATCCACTTTTAGCAACATGAAAGTAATGAAACATTTTTCAAGAACCTGATCAGTTTCTGGTCTTTAATTGCAACATAAACTAATCCCATCACATGCTATAGTTACTACAGTTGCGTACATATTGACCAATAATTAAATTATCTGGTATTTAGTATTTTTGGCATTGGATTGACTGGCTAATGTTAGGACTGAATCCACTCATCTGCCAAGGACAGATTATCTCAGACAACATTTTCCAAAAGAAGATGTTATTTTGGCACCTCCAGCCACCCAAAGGGCATGAAGAACGACAGAAATAATGAAAATCCAATCATGCTTGTCACCAAACACACGGCTGTCTGCCACCATTTCCATGACTGCCAAGTGATTTTTATTCACAAGTTGATGAGGAATGTCCACAGTTGAGCTGTGGAGAATCCTCTCGCTTTGTCTTCCTTGTCCATCTTTGGAAAATCCTCTTACTCAGACAAGCGTGAAACAGGATTAGATTTATGACATGGAATATAAATTGAATAGATCCCTGTATTCCTGTGAACTACCTATAGAGGAATGTGTACAGCAGGCCGGTGGCTGCTGTGTGTCGTTTAGAGTTTGTCTAACGTAGGCCCTTTCATGAGTACAGCCTTAATCCAGAGTGTGTGTGGTTGTGAGTCTGCTGGGGGGTTAAGCTCCTATTCAGACCCCACTATTAACTATTAACCCCCTACCTTCCTTTCTCTTTCCCCTCCAGCCGTCACTTCCTCCCTTCTTCCATCCCTGGAGCTTTCCCCTCTTCTGCATCCCCCCCAGTGATGCCCTCCAGTCATACCTCTCCCCAGTTACCTTGCCCCCCTACTGACTCCGTCCCTCATTTTGCCCCATTCTTCTTTGGTGACAGTTTAACTAGCCAGACATGAGAGAGACAGTCATTTAGTAACGGGAATGCTCTTTAAAACCATGACACGGCAAAGATCAGCAGACAAGAGAAACAATGAAGTTAATAGAAAGGTTAAACAGTATTTCTGGAAATAGATTTTAGTGCTGCTTTTAGTTACAAAAGGAATTTTAGCCAATGTCCAACCATGATATACTTCCTTAGAAAACCAGCCCCAACGCGTGGGTGGAAAAGTGTATTGAAATGATTCACTTAAACTCCCTTACGGCCCGTCTACACAGCGGCGTGCGTTGAAAGCTTCACCAATCACTATGAAAGGGGTGACGTCACTTTTTGCCGAATTGCATTGTGGAAGCGACGCGGAGCTTTGCTGGCGTGGCTCGCTGCAAAAGTTGAGCAATGTTCAACTTTTGAAGCCTCGGCAGAAGCGTCAGCCAATCGAATCATATGCCAGTACAAGCTCTAGCCAATCAAACCGCTGCTTGTGTGTCAGGGGCGGGAGATTCATGTGATTGGTTGTTGGTCGAGTTTCAGACACGCCCGCCAGCAAGCTTCAATGCACGCCGCTGTGTGGACGGGCCGTTACCGGTTGTTGCGCCATGTTAACGTTCTCAGACAGGCTGATAATGTCATGGTTTTGGATTTATGTTTTCATCTTCTTCATAAAACTAATACTATGGCGTAATAATCGGGCAGTTCGATGTGTCTAACCATAAAAAAGTGCGCACGAGATACTTTTTGATTTTTTTCATGACCCTTTAGGGGCGTACCATAGAATAGATTCAAAAACTGCATTTTTCTTAAGCCCTGCCTCCAATCTCCCGGTCTAGGCTCAGACAAATAAATGGAGAGAGAAACTATCTCTGGATTCAGCTTTAAGCACATTTTATAACTGTTTAGACCCTAATCATTTAAATAAGGACTATAAAGTTGGGGTCAATGAAATCACGGACTGACAGTGAAATTGTATGAGATCCATTTGGCCGCTAGGAAAAATGTGCTTCAACCTGTGACTGATTCTGACAAAGAGTATTCCCTCAACTCTCATGTATGCGATCCAATTCATAAACAGGATATATATTATATTTTAATTGAATCCACTGGTTTTTATTTAATTGATTTTGATCATGGCAAGGCAAGGCAAGTTTATTTATATAGTACCTTTCAGTACGCGACAATTCAAAGTGCTTTACAAAATAAAATAAATGACATTTAAGAATAAATACAGTAAAACACATTATATATTGGCATTTCACAACAGGCATTTAAAAGGCAAAGATAATAAGATAAACACAACAGTTATACAATACATGAATAAAAAGCAAACTGCAGTGTGAATATGAGCAGTTCAATTAAAAGCAGTTCAACAAAAATATGTTATCTCTCACAGGCTCCGCCCTCTACTGGACTCTATGGGTACTACCTTATCATGCAAGCATTCACCTACTGAGACTTCTATAGATGTAGCCGGCCCCGGGGCGAATGCGTGCGCATCTCACCGTATAAAAGGAGGCCTATCTGTCCTATACCGCTCGCTGAAGAGAGGTGTAGGATGACGGTCAGGAGGCGAGGCCTCCTGTTATGCGGTGAGATGCGCGCGCATTCAGGTAGGCCCGCCCCGGGGCCGGCTACGTCTAGAAGTCTCAGTAGGTGAATACTTGCAGGATAAGGTAGTACCCATAGAGTCCAGTAGAGGGCTCCGCCTGTGCTTATATAACAAGGGTTACCATACGTAACCCCTCGTTTTCAGTCTCGATTTGAAAATAGTAAGAGTTTCTGCGGACGTGCATGATTCAGGCAGTTTGTTCCAGATTGCGGGGGCATAATAGCTAAACGCCGCTTCTCCATGTTTTGTTCTTACTCTCTGGAACCGAGAGCAGACCCGTTCCAGAAGACCTGAGACACCTTGATGGTTCATAATTGGTGTTTGTTTGTTTGTAGCCATTATTTAACCAGGTAAAATCCTATTGAGATCAACGATATTGATATATTATAATCTCTTTTTCAAGGGAGACCTGCAGCACATTGGTTACACATAAAAACAACAGAAAACAGAAAGGACATCATACAACATAATTACAGGGGTACAAATTACAAACTTATTCACAATGACAGGTATCAAATAACATTTAATCTAGCCAAGCTTTAAAATTATGTAGTTTAAAAAAAGATTGCATAGTGTTCCAAGCTAGAGGAGCAGCGCACATAAAAAGCTTTAGTACCTAAAACAGTCCTAGCACTTGGCACATGTAATAAAAACACATCCTGGGATCTCAGGCAATAGCTACTTGCCACTCTCAGTGAGATCAAAGAGCAGATGGTAGTTTACCCAACATGGCTTTATAGATAAACATGTACCAATGACTGAGCCTCCGTACAGTTAGTGAAGACAAACCTGCCCTGGCATACAGGGTACAGTGATGAGTGCTTTACAGTCAGTAACAAATCTCAGCGCACTGTGATAGGCGGCTTCTAACTCATACTTGCCAACCCTCCCGATTTTCGGGGGAGACTCCCAATTTCATTGCCCTCTCCCGGTTTCCTCCCGGGGTCATATTCCTCCCGATTTCTGACGAAATCAGATTTACTCAGGACTGTTTCCACTCGGACTTTGATACAGTTACACCATTGTTAGGCAGCAGGAGGAGGATTTCAGATGTTGAATAATGTCTTCCAGGTCTTTAGCATTTATCAGATGAAATTGTGCCACATTGTGACTTAAGGTGAACACAGGGACAACACATTTGCTACAGAGGTACACATACAGTATGTGAGAATGACATCTTGCATTGCGTGTTGCACTGTTGGAGAAGCCTGTGACCTAAGATTTTCAACAACATAATTACTCTGTAGCTATGTTAGTTTGACAATAAAGAACCTTGAACCTTGCTGTACCTGCAGAGGCACTGACTGCTTGTCTAATTTGCATGATTTTGTCAGTGAAGAAGGAGGCAAATTCATTGCAGGCCCAGAGATAGAAATTCTGAGGTTACTGACACTGGGGGGTTTGTTAGTCTGTTGACGGTAGCAAACAAGGCACGCGAGTTGTTTTTATTTTTGGTAATGATGTCAGAGAAGAACGATTGTTGCGCCTTTTTTATTTCCTGATTATTACATGTCACTTGTTAGACGCTTTTATCCACAGCGACTTACATACTCAATACTGTGGACAATCCCCACAGGAGCAATTTGGGGTGAAGTGTCTCAGGGACACAACGACATGCTGACTGCAGTGGGGTTTGAACCATCTGATCCCCATACCAAGGCTCTATCCACTGCGCCACACGCCTCCCATATTATAGACGCAGAGTTTCGCTTTATATATTTCCAAGTGAACCTAGAGATTTGTTTTTCTCCACCTGCGTTCAGCTTTTCTGCACCGTTTGCTGTTCTCACAGTCATGGCTTATCTCCATGGAGATATTTTCTTGCCAGATACTTCCTTTATTTTAATTGGAGCAATGGTATCTAGAGATGTCCCGATCCGATCACGTGATCGGGGATCGGAGCCGATCACGTGATTTTTAAAATATTTGAAGAAAAAAGATCGGGGATCGGGAATTTTAATTTATTTTTTATAAAATATTTGTATTTTATTTAATGTTACAAAACAAAAATGACCATGTTCACGTCTTAAAGACATCCTGAGGCCTTAGTTTTGGTTTAAAATTACACATTATGTATGTGTTGCTTCTTTTGGGCTTGTTTTCAGACCTGGTTGCTTATTTCTCTCAAATCTGGCAACAGAGTGGGCGCAGTGTCTAATAGTAGCAGTAAGCTAACGAGAGGCTACGTTCAGCTGGTGACTCGGGAGTCGGGACAGAGAAAATGTCAGGAGTTTGGAAGTATTATAAAATTGAAAGCGAAGGCAGTGTAACAGCCAGATGCAATGTTTGCAAGGCGGAGGTTCCGCGTGGTGGAAAGAACAGAGCTACGTTCAACACGACCAATCTAATACGCCACCTGAGAAACAAACACCAACAAGACGAGTACATAGCGGCCCCTCAGGGAACGGCACTGACACAACACACACTTTCAGAGACTTTTAAAAGGAAAGAGAAACTGCCCCAGAACAGTGAAAAGGCCAAAAAAATAACAGCCAAGATTGCTGAATTCATCGCGTTGGATGACCAGCCGTTATCTGTTACCTTTGTTTTCTCTTAATGCATTGCATAAAGATCGGATCGGAAAAATCGGTATCGGCAGATTGTCAAAATCAAATGATCGGAATCGGATCGGGAGCAAAAAAAGGTGATCGGGACATCCCTAATGGTATCCATGACATTTGTTATTTTAGAATTAAAATGATCAACTAGCTCATTTACTGATAAGTTAGCATGGGCAATTGAGGGAGTAAAAATCTGGGCAAACATTTCCTGTGCATTTTCAGTTAAGTGACGTCTAGCGGTCACCTCTTTCTTAACAGTTGTTTGGACGGTAATAGAGCTCTCAAAGAAAGCAGGAATGGTCGGAGAGCGCTACATCAGTCACCACAAGCTTAGAGCTGTTCAGACCCTTTGATACAATTAAGTCCAGGGTGTGCCCCTTATTGTGCGTCGGACCCTTGACATGCTGATTCAGTCCAAAATTATTGATAACACAAAACAGTTCTGTAGCCCCTCTGTCCTGGGGATTGTTAACATGGATATTAAAATCGCCAACAATGACTAGACGGTCAAAGTCAATACACACTATAGACAGCAACTCGGTAAAATAATCTAAAAAAGCTTCAAAAGAAGCAAAGTTTCCAAACATAGTCTGCTTGCATTGAAATAAATCATTAAACAAAATAGCTACACCACCCCCTTTCTTATGCAGTCTTGCCTGACTCTGATCAAACTAAAGTTAGGAGGGGTTGATTCTATTCTGAAGGCGAGGCGGTGAAGTCACCCCATTCAATAGGCTCCTGCGCACCACCTCAGAACCATCATGATTGCTTTAACCTTATTTAATCTATACTTATTTGTTGATTTAATTTAATCAAAGCCACAGGTTTCCCCCATGATTAAGCACTGTTCAAGCTTTGTAAATAAAGTTAATATTATGATTACTGACACATTTCGTGATACACTGTTAATGATAATGCAGAAGTAGCATATGTTTAAGTAGCTGTAGTTTATACTGTAACAAAGGACATAAAGTGATGACTGACTCTTAGTTAGGGCTTTAAATAACTGTTAATTTTCAGTCTAACCGTTTGGTCTATCCAAACAATGTGTATAACAAATATATAATAAAAACACATTGAAGTGCAGTGCCTCTTTAATTCAGCTTTTGCTGCTGATTTTGCACCAAATATATATTCTTATCTTTTGGGTGATTTCTACATTCCTACCAAAAGTTTGATGTTCAGATTAACACTATGAGCTATCTGCTCGTAACATCTCATTTGTTGTTTGATTTACATGTACTGATGGTGATGATTATTTTTGTTATTTAATAAAAATCCTGTGGGAGTCTTTTATCAGTCCGAAACATGTGCCTCTGTCCCTCAGTCACCTTGAACATTACCATTTCCCTTTCCTGCCGCCTCTTCCTGTCTGCTTCTCTTTATTACCCCACCCTGTCACTCATCCTTCCTGAACACACACTGAGTTCTCACAAAACAACACAACACTGATTGTATTGGTAATAATGTGAGAGTTTATACATATGAGCAGGTTTCAGGTTGTTTTCGGGGGCCTAGGCTGTAATTGATGAGTCATTGTTTCTGCCAATATCACCTGAAAGTGAATCAGTTAACATACTAGAGCAGTGGTGTCCAAACTTTTTTCACCGAGGGCCACATACAGAAAAATATACGAAGGGCTGGGCTCCTCACTAGAGGTATATTGCCTCGTAAGTTCAGTTATAAGTTAGCAAAATCAATCAAAGGTAGGTAAATTATGCTTGTGGGTGTTGGCAGCTCATCCCTTAAAACAGAAACCTCAGATTGATTATAATAAGGTGAAATAGGAAGGGTGTATTTCAAGCTTGTTATGTAAAGTCATTGGGCTTTTTTCTTATCAACTAAGATATGTTAGAAAATGTTTCCAACTTTAATTTATATGAAAAAGTGGTCTTATTAACACATGAATACTGTGTAATATATTTTTACATTTATATTTAAGAAGTATAATATAAGACAAGCACAAGTTTCATTTGTGGGCCATATTCCATTATACTTTTTGAATTAGCTGAGGGCTGATTCAAAATGGTCCGCGGGCCGCATTTGGCCCCCGGCCCGTAGTTTGGACACCCCTGTACTAGAGACTTGGAGGGAGCTAAGACTTCCAAAAATTGGCATCAAAATGTTGTGCTTAGTTCTTCTTCTTCGAGTCCGTAGCAATCTCAGATGTCGTTCTGCCAGTATCGGGCACAGGCCACAGCTGATGGGGTAGGTTCTGCCAGGTCTTCTGGACTGCACCGGCGGGCATCGGCACATTCCAGTAGGTGGGACATTGTCTGCACTGATCCACAGCTGGATGTGTCTTCTGTGGTGTAGTTCCACACTTTCATCAGTGCTTTGCACCTCCCCTGTTCCACATGCAGTCTATTAAGTGACTTCCAGGTTGTGCTTAGTAATATTAGGCTTTTCTTTTTAAATTACTTGGCTGACTGACCAACATCTCTCAATGGTGATGGTTCAGTATCTCTTTTCATTTAAGTTTCTGTCTGTAACGTTAGAAATGTGTTTCTTTATTGTCAACAGATGAACGGATCCTACTTTTGGGGTTCTCCTTTCTTGTATTGTGTTCTATAGGTTTCTGTGCATGTAAATGGTCTGCAAAAGCTAAATCCCTGTGTTCCCGAGGGAGGGAGTTTCTCTCCCACACAACCCCCCCTTTTCAGAGTTAAATATTGCAGCTGCAGCCTCAGATTGACCTTCAGTAGTGACAGAGACTCAGTGTCCAGGGTCTGACCCCGGACACCTCTGACTTCCTGTCTGCTCAGCAAACATCTTGTTGCTGTCGCTACAGAGGTTAGTTAGACCAAGCATGCAACCAGCCGGCTGTGACCCATAGTGCTGGGGGAAACACTGGCAGAATTTGTGGGGAACAGTGAAGTATCCTGAAGCTGCCTTCACATGATCAGCAGTGAAATGGATGGCATTTATAAAGTTATTTTCCAGTCTGTGCAACACCTCAAAACTATTTAACATATACAAGTCAGCATTCACACATGGATGCTGCCATACAAGGTGCAGCTGCTCGGAGCACTATGGGGCTTGGTGTCCTGCCCAAGAACAAATGGACATGTTGGCTGCAGAGCGTAGGGATTGAACCACTGACTACCTGATTGGTGGACGATCGTCTACCTCCTGACCCACAGACGCCTCTCAAATTCACGATTCTCCCAGGGCAGCCATGCTTTTCTGTGTCTTCATGTTTCCACTGCCAGTCAGGGGTCACTGACGCGGTATTGGACAGAAATCACTGTGTCTCAGATATACAAAATGTATTGCTATTATTGAATCATGCAGTGTTAGAGAGCATCATCAGATGGCATCCCAGCCTGGTATGGTAACCTGACAATAAAGTGGTAAATATTGCCTGTCTGGTACAGACTGCTATGAAAAATATGGGGGTTAAAAAACATCCATCCTTTCAAAACATCTCTGATCAGTCCATCATTAGGCGGGCAAGATAAAATGGTGTCTCATTTCTCCCGCATTCTTCACCCAGACTTCCAGCTCTATCTTCTAGGACAGGGGTACTCAAACTTTTTTGTTAAAGGTCCACTTGTGAATTTTATACAAGGTCAATGGTCCGGATCAATGCCAGTAAAGTCCCCCCACACCCCCGGAGCGGAGCAACGAAACTGAAATTAAGAAGCAGTTTCGGAGCGCTATGCATGTACTTTAGTCAGGAGGTTTTAAAGTGCTATATAAATGAAGTTGGATTGGATTGGATTAATCTACCTTATTTGGGGGCCCCCTTCTGGTCCAACCACTTGCCTGTCGGTAAACGGTGCCCCTGTATACACACACATACATTCAATACATACATACATACAGTATCATGGCTTGAACTAGTGGGAGAAATGGCACTGTTTGTCTGTAGCCAATGCCTTGAACCTCGACAAAAATGGCATTATAAGCATTAGAAAGTCAAGGTAAACTTGTGGTTAACTTAAATGTGTGTGACACTCGCGCACACAAGTAAATATATGCACGTTCATTCTCAGAACGCGTCAGACACAAGACAATATACATTAAAGGGGACCTATCATGCAAAATGCACTTTGTGATGTCTTTTATACATAAATATGTGTCCCCGTGTGTCGGAGAACTCACGCAGCGTCAGAAAATAAAACCCGCTCTCTTTTCCTCCGTACCCAAATCTTTTAAAAAGAGGGGTACAACGACCGGATACAGATTTGCTGCCAATCTGACGTCAAATCGGCAGCGGACCCACAGAAAATTGCTATCAGAAACAATGCCTGACGCGTTTTGAACGTGGACGTAATCTCGTCTTTGTTTACATTAGCAAGCCTCGCTAACACTCAGAGCTAACCTGTACTGCAGAGCACATGTGTTTAAAAAGCAGGAAATCAAAAAAGTAACTCACCTTGTGATAAACCTGCAAGAGAAAAAGCATTTGAGATCCATACTGTTTCAGAAATAATCCTTGATGTGGATAAGAACAGGATGGCGTTTTATTACAACAGAATTTAACTTTATCTCCGGTAGAATTCTGATCAGGCATTAGCTCCACCTCCTTTTTTTTTTTCAAGCTAAGGACCCAAAATCCGCATTTCTCTAACAGGGCTGCACAAGAGGGGTATGAGCAGTATGAGACATGGCTACAATGGGTGAACTGTTCGGTATTTTAAGCAAAAAACTTCACAGACCTATATTTGTATAGGTATGGCCCTACAATATATGTTGTCCAATATAGCATAATAGGTCCACTTTAATTTACATCAGAATCAGATCTTTTTTATTTATTTTTTATTATTATTATTTTTTTATAATGGGACACAGGGTTCGGTCCGGATCCGGACCTTGGTCCGGAGTTTGAGAAGCCCTGTTCTAGGAGAATTAGACTGAAGTGCTAACCACACTCAACAAACAAATGTAATGTTATATGGATGTAAACCCGTCTGATGTTATAAACTACAGGCCTGTCTCTCTCCTCCCGTTCCTGTCTAAAACACTTGAACGCGCTGTCTTTAAACAACTCTCCTGTTATCTCCATCAGAACAACCTTCTGGATCCGCACCAGTCTGGTTTCAAGGCAGGTCACTCCACAGAAACTGCCCTCCTTGCTGTCACTGAGGAACTGCACACTGCTAAAGCAGCCTCCCTCTCCTCTGTCATCCTCCTTTTGGACCTGTCTGCTGCATTCGACACGGTGAATCATCAGATCCTCCTTCGCACTCTCCAACAACTTGGAGTTTCAGGCTCTGCACTTTCCCTCATCACCTCATACCTCAAAGACCGCACCTACAGGGTTACTTGGAGAGGGTCGGAGTCCGACCCTTGTCAATTAACTACAGGGGTCCCTCAGGGCTCTGTTATTGGTCCCCTCCTCTTCTCCTTGTACACAAACTCGCTCGGATCAGTCATTAGCCCGCATGGTTTTTCATACCACTGTTACGCTGACGACACCCAATTAATTCTGTCCTTTCCCCGCTCAGAGACCCAGGTCGTCGCACGCATCTCTGCTTGTCTAGCTGACATCTCTCAGTGGATTTCTGCTCACCACCTCAAGCTCAACCTTGACAAGACTGAACTGCTTTTCCTTCCGGGAAAAGATTGTCTCACTCTTGACCTGACAATCAACATCGGCACCTCTATTGTTTCCCCGACTCAGACTGCAAGGAATCTGGGTGTGATCCTAGATAACAAACTGTCCTTCACTGCAAACATAGCTGCTACAACCCGCTGCTGCAGATACACGCTTTACAACATCAGGAGGATACATCCCTAGCTGACTCAGAAAGCGACTCAGGTTCTGGTCCAGGCTCTCGTCATCTCACGCCTAGACTACTGCAACTCCCTCCTGGCTGGTCTACCTGCATGTGCCATCCGACCTCTGCAGCTCATCCAGAATGCAGCGGCTCGTCTGGTCTTCAACCTTCCTAAATTATCCCACACCACGCCGCTCCTCCGCTCGCTTCACTGGCTTCCGGTAACTGCTAGAATCCACTTCAAGACAATGGTACTTGCGTACCATGCTGTGAATGGATCTGGCCCTACCTACATCCAGGACATGGTTAAACCGTACACCCCAGCACGTGCACTCCGCTCTGCATCAGCCAAACAGCTCGCTGCACCCTCACTGCGAGGGGGACCCAAGTTCCCATTAGCAAAAACACGTGGGTTTGCTATCCTGGCTCCAAAATGGTGGAATGAGCTCCCCATTGACATCAGGACTGTCACAACCTTAAGGAGAACCCAAATGAAGCACTCGAGAAACCAAGGAGAATTGGTAATAAACTTTATTGGAGATTCCACTGGATCTGAGGAATATCAACCGAGCAGTTTGACGCACCGGAGGACAGCGGGCAGAAGGTGAGTCAGGGACAGGCAGAGAGTCAGGGAGTAAGAGAGGCGGTCAGCGTAGATACAGGCAGGGTCGGATAACAGGCCAGACAGGATAGTTGAGGGACAGGCAGGATCAGGGAACAGGCAGAGCAGGCAGATCGAGGACAGGCAGGGTCGGAACCGGGTAGGCAATCTAGTTTCAAACGCGGGAAAGACAAGCATGAGGCAAAGTACAATCTGGCAAAGAGTGTGTGTAAGGTGCGGGTTTAAATACTGGCAGAAGTTAATGGGTGCAGAAGAGAAAGAGAGTGAGCTAACGAGTGGGTGTGGAAAACAGGTGAGACAGGTGAATGGAAAACTACTGGTGAATGATGGAGCAGACTATGACAAGGACAGCAGAAAGCTTACACACCTTCCGGCGCAGACTGAAAACTCATCTCTTTCGACTCCACTTTGAGCGATAGAACTATTAACAAAGCACTTATATACTAATAAAGGGCTGGCTTATCTAAAGCCAGTTGAGTAGCACTTGAAATGTTTTAGCTCTATGAAACCTGATGTACTTATATGATTCTACTTCAAGTTTGTATTTTGTTGGTCGAACGCACTTATTGTAAGTCGCTTTGGATAAAAGCGTCAGCTAAATACAATGTAATGTAAACGTTGGCCATAAGGTTATGCAATAGGTCACCATTGTCAGTAGGTGTGTCTGTGTATATGTTAGGGATGTTAAGATTCACCGATTCGCATCGGTGGACATCGGCATAAATGTTCAAAATGCGAGTGCACCGGTTGAAAGAGTGCACATCGGCTACAGTTTGGGTTGAACTCGCAATGCATCGATTGCGTAGCGTCTTTGCATCGGTAAAAAAACAACTCATTCATATAATATCTCCTCATCCTGTCAACGCTCAGCAGAGACGATCTTTGATATTTGCTTCGCACTACGGAGGCCGAGTGTCTCAGTTATCAACACACACGGAAGTCGAGGAGAAAGAGAAACACAGTGCACCGAAAAATACCTACAAATCAAACGTTTGGCAACACTTTGAATTTTTCAAGAAAGACGGTCAACTTGAAAAATCGCTCGCAAATTGTAAACGATGCCGTGCCGCTTTAAAGTACACTAGTACGAGGAACTCAGCGACGCACATAAAGAGGCGACATGGGGTCTGCGGCTGAAAAGAGAAACCTGAAAGTTAGACATATGAGTGAAATCACTCAGAGAGGTGTTCTGTCAGAGAGAGTGGTGTTTAGTTTACAGCAGCCTGTGACGGCCAATAATAGTTTAAATGTCTTCCTTACTGTAAGCAGTTATGAAATACCTGTTTGTGAAAGGTTATTTGTATTATTTATTGTTCATATAGAAACCACTGCTTTCTGCTCACTGGTGAGTTAGCCTATGAATGAGTGTTAAGCACATCAGGCTGGCAGCTGTATGGGCATTGCTCTATGGTAGCTGTTATTTGCACATTGTTAATCATGGGCAATGCATCCTTAAATTGTTTAACTGTTGTTAATTTATGATTTGCTGCATATAAGGAATAAAGCAAAATCCTCTGTCGTACCATATTGAAGTATAATTATTTTGCATAATGTTGAATCAAATCGTATCGAACTGTATCGCAACAGGGGTGAATCGTATCGTATCGCATCGCCTGGTGTTTCAAATGTATCGTTATCGTATCGTGGCAATGTATCGAGATGCGCATCGCATCGGCCTCAGTGATGGAGATGCACATCCCTAGTATATGTGTACGCATGTGCAAACGGTGTATATGTACATAAGTAATTTGTTAATATGGTAATGTATTATTGTGTACTTTGTAGTATTTATGACTTTTATCTTCGGAGTACTGAACATATTTCCTGATTGGGGCAATAAAGTATACCGTATCATATTTGCTTTCAAAACAATCAAATTCTTTAAAGAAATGTTCAACTTTTTTTAATTAATTGGTTTCATTGGTATGACAGCTTTTTAAACTATTTTGCCAAAGCATCAGTCATCATCTCTTTGTCCCGCAGCACTGCTCATGGTTTTAGCACGCTCATTATCAAAGGCACTGTTGGAACTGGCCAGCTTTGGTGAAATATTTTTTGAACAAATGTATCTGTAATCTAAGATAAACTCATGTGTTACCATGTCATGTGACCTGTCTACGCCTGCATGTAGCACTTTGTCCTCTTTTTCTGCTTGGTGGAATGACTTTCTTTTTTAAATTGGCTTTACCCATCTGTTTTGTATTTTGGTGCCCAGTGCACAGGTGGGAAGAGAGAGATAAACAGGTGAGAGGTTCTTTCAAATGAGGCAGTGCAGAGGCGATGAGCTGTTGTTATTTTAGTGGAAACTGGGTCCAAGACGAGGTGCTATGAATAGATGTCCCCGAAAAATATTAGGGATTTTATCAACAAATATATGCAGAGGTAGAAGAAGCACTCAAATTCTTTACTTCAGTAAAAGTAGTAATACCATGGTTTAAAAAGAAAGTGAAAGTCTTGAATTGAAAACTTTTCTTACTTTAGTTTTCACAATATCTCAACATTGCTTTAGAATATTATTATCCTGTTTTTATCTCCAACATGTCAAATCTTTTTTATTGACTAATGTTGTTCGTAAGAGTTTAAATACCGGGTAGAGAAGGCATATCATGTGTTTTTATTAGGGCTGTCAAGTTAATGCGTTAATAATGCAAAAAAAATGTAACGCCACTAATTATTTTAACGCGATTAACGCATGTGTATTTTTTGTCCTCGGCTGCCCCGTAGTTTCAGAGCGCATCGAGTTTAAAATACCATCTACAAGCTGATGCTGACAGCCCCGCTCCTGCCGTCCGCTTGCGGCAGGCCACACTTCCACGCTCACCGGCAGGCACCGACTGGCCATCGAGAGGACTGGGAGGGTGTGTGTATGTGTGGCGCGAGAGAGAGACCTTACGTGTATTTCTGGTGCTAGCTAGCTGCGCTAACGGATATAAGGAGCTGTTTCAATGAAAACAGAGGAGCGACATTTCGCCGGGCACTTTATGCAGGTAGCCAGACAGTGGGACATTGTACGAAAAGTCAGCACGGATAGTGCGCGCAACATGATTGCAGCGTCCAGGCAGCTCCCGTTCGAGCACATGCCTTGAGTTGCACATAGCTCCCGCTCCAACACACACACACACACACACACACACACACACACACACACACACACACACACACACACACACACACACACACACACACACACACACACACACACACACACACACACACACACACACACACACACACACACACACACACACACACACACACACACACACACACACACACACACACACACACCACACACACACACACACACACACACACACACACACACACACACACACACACACACACACACACACACACACACACACACACACACACACACACAGTATTCGTTCCAGGTTGAATTGAGGCAGATATTTGTAATGTTCAGAGGTTGTTATGTTTAATATTCATGAGAATATTTGTCATTGTTGAAATGATAAACATTTGCATAAAGCATATTTGTCCACTCACATGTTGATAAGAGTATTAAAAACTTGAAAAATGTCCCTCAGTCTAAGGAACATTTAGAACAGATAAAAAAATTGCGATTAACTATGGACCATCATGCGATTAATCGCGATTACATATTTTAATCGACTGACAGCCCTAGTTTTTATGTAAAAAGTAGCGAGTAACTATGAGTGTTAAATAAATGTAGTGGAGTAAAAAGTACATTAGTGTTATAAAGCAAAACAATTGAATACAAGAGTACAGTACAAATATGTCTAAACAGTACTTAAAGGGGCCCGTTTATGCAAATGTTCAGGTTCATATCAGTATTTTGTGTCTCTACTGGGACATGTCTCCATGCTTTAATGTTCAAAAAGCTCTTTATTTTTCTCATACTGCCTGTGCTGCAGCACCTCTTTTCACCCTCTGTCTTAAACCAGAACACAGTCTGCTCTGATTGGTTAGCTGGCTGGCTCTGTTGTGATTGGTCAACCGCTTAGAGATGTCTCGTCCCTTAGCCTATCACGTACAATGTGTTGGAGGGCTAGCCAATAAAAGTGCGAGTGTTACATAATGATGTCCATATGTTACAGAAGTAAACAAAGGACGGTGTTTCAGGTGGGGGAGGGGGTAGTGTGGGGGAGAGAAACTCCCTTTTCCAAGGGATTTTAGCCTTTGCAGACCATTTAAATGCCCCTATATAAACACACTACAGGAAAGGGAAAACCCTAAAAGCAAAATAGGGCCTCTTTAAGTACATTTCTTGAGAACATTTTACATTCCACACCGGCAACTATGAAATAAACAATAAACATTTGATAAAGCAACTCTTATAAAATATGTAGAAACCAAATGTATCATTAAACAGCACCATGGCTGCAGCTACAGGATAAACAGCAGGACAGCCTGCTCTGTATGTTGGCTCGTTTACGATGCCCTTTTACCCTGTTTCTGACAGAATACATACAAAAATTGTATTTGGCTGATTGCATGCAAATGCCATGGACAGAGAGCTATGTAACTCCAGGCAGAACAAAGTGAGGTGAGGAGGAGCAGATCCTCAGCATGAAGTTTGTCCCCCACAGCTCCCACAGCTCTCACTGCAGCTCACATGCTCATTGTGGGTTTGACCAGTGACATATGACCCACACTCTGCTAAAACCTCAGAGCACAGAGGTGGTGCTGCCAAGCTATATCGAAAGTACAGTTTTTCTTAATAAGATCTCTCGCCCTCAATCTGTCAGAGAAGTTTGAATGTTAAACAGAACCTCTCAGGCTCTAATATGAAGCTTCATTTGAACTATTAAAACACAGCACAATACCCCAGATTGATTATTCCAGCATTGCTTTACAATTGCATTTAGAATACAGTTTAATTAATTTTTTCTCAATCCATCCCATGGAAATACTGCAAACATTTTCGCTTAGGTCCCGTATTTTCCGGACTATAAGTCTGTTTTTTTTACCTGTCTGGCTGGTGCTGCGACTTATTCTTTCACACACAGATACGGGTTTTGGGCCGAGGGCGACACCGTACTTCCGGTATCCGCCATTTCACACGAGGTGCAACCAGAATATCATAGTCTATTGTCTTAATCAATATAGTCAACTCTAAAATACCACATATATGCATTGGCATGATAATATTATTGTGACAAGTGGGGTATTCACCTGGTGTTTCCAGAAGATAGACGTAGATGCTGCCAAAATCGACCGAAGGCCACTTTCGAGAGTCGTTTTTCCATACATCTGCAGGCAGTCTGTAACAACCCACACAGCTCTAGTTTACGCTGGTAACGACCTAGAGCACACCCCTCAAGTCCAGAGATGTAATCCGAAGACATGCAGCGATTTCTTCGGTCGTTAATTCAGAAAAAAAAACTAGTGCGCTCTGCCTGGCTACGTTAGCTAGTTGTTTATATTAGCACCTCCAGGATATTAGCACATCCAGGAAAATGGCGTATTTATATATATATATGGCGCGCGTTGCATAGCTCGTGACGTCACTGTGTGAAAGAATACTCGGAAGCGATTTATAGATTGCATTTTTTCTGACTGCGTTAAAACTCTGGACAATAGATGGCACTGTGACAACTGAAAACTGCTGTACCACAGAAGAAGAAAATAGTCACGGCAATCATGGAGGATCATGGGTGGCCGACTCCCCTCTTGACTCATTTTGACAGTAACGCAGCAGCTGCGGGAGGTTTAATTTTAGAGTTGTCGCAGGATTTACCTTTATCCTGATCTGAGAAGGTATTTCACAGCTTGTAACAATTCTGAACGATCCTACCGTAGTTCCTCGTGGCTTTCACAGCGTTCACATGTCAGCAATCATCTGGAGCTGTGTGGGAGCGCAGCAGCTCCTTCTTCCGTACCCGAGATCCTTTGATTCATTCATTCTGTTTTTCAACAAGTGTAGCGGCGATCGCTCATCAAAAAAGGCCACTCATGGAGGTTAGCAGTCAGAGTTCCCAACGCGTGTTGTGGTGAAGGATGAGGTCCACCATGACGTAATTTGTAATGCTTTATTTCTTTGTACAACGTTAAAATGTTATTTTAGGCCTATCTAAAATCGTGGTTAAAACATAACAATCACGCACACACTCAGACACGGTGGAAAAATGTGTGGCTTCCTCTCTAACCTCTCAACCCAGCTGATCACCTGTGCCCACACATATAGCTTGATTACCTCCCGTGCTCCCAGGTGCGCTGATTAGATGATCACACACACACACACACACACACATGCACAACCAAAAGCAAATTGGCTCCAACACTGTCCTTTTCACTACATGTTTGCCTTTTGTTCATCTTCTGGCTTAGATTTTCTGACATAATAGATCAATGAATGTAATATACAGTTAGTCTTGAATCTTGGATGTGAGATCTGGTGGTGCTGATTTTTTCTGTTAGCACTGATCACAGCTTAAGTAAACTGACTGGTTCCCACTGAGAGCATGGCAAATGACCCTGAGCTTTTCATGGCAACTTCAGAGGTTGTTCAATAAACGGATTTCTATACTAGTACACACCCGAAGGAAGTTCGGAGTTATGAGAGGTTTCACTTTGCTGGCTTCAACTTTTACAGAGAAGTTAGGAGCAACTTAAGAAAGTTACTGTCAAATTAAAAGTTTTGATGAGATGTTGGAACATTTGTCAGTGGTTTTCGATGAGCTCCTTGCATTTTCATTATGTGACCCAACCCAGTCTCACGGCATTGTGTGTAATAGTCACAAAATAAATGTAATCTATTGATTCGTGTTCACCAACACGATTTCCCCCTTTTTTTCGTGTCACACAGAACGATTTTAAAAGCAATGTATTTCTATTGGTAGTATGTTTCGTGCCTGCAGTACGTCTTTTTGTCCGTTCGGGTCTTGGAAGACCGGAAGCTGTGTGGTTCATAAAAACATGTTCTTACTCAATATCAAGCCACGATTATTGTTTTTATTTTAAATTGTATAATGTCTGACTTTTTTTGCCGTCCGTGAGGAAAATAAATGGCTCAGAGCCTCAGAATACTGAAATCTGTATTTTTTTATTATCTCTTTTTCCTTCTAATTTGTTATTAATTGCATTTGCTTGTGGTGAACACGAATCAATAGATTAATTGTGTGACTATAACACGAAATGCCGTGAGACTGGTTTGTGTGACCACGTGCTTCACCACTGATATTGAAGATGATTTTTGGTCAACAATCAGGACAAAACCATCTAAATAATCCAGTCAAAACTTGGGGAAACATTGAATTTAAATAATATAAAAGGTTACACAAGTATTCTGAGTTTTTATATTTTGTAGGACCTTTGCCAGTGTTTTCAGCTTCAGTTAGGTTTTCCCGTACATCTTGCCTCTAGATCAGTTTTCAAGCTGCACCAGCAAACAACACACATTTCAAATACAGTTTTAATTAAATAATCAAATAATTTAGTTTACCTGAAACTTGATTAAAATCGTGTCATGGCAGCAATTGCAGTTAGGAATTTCTGGTCTTATTGGACGACTATCTTCTTCCTGGGGTTTTTAAGGAGGTGCCTGGTCGTCCTCCAATACAGTGGTTCAGGAATGAGTCATTAAACAGGGAAATTAGTTAGCATTTTACCACTTTGATTTCCCTTGTCTGGAAGTCAGAGGTTATTTTTAACCACGTGTTTCCTCAGATGACTGAAATAAGGTCTATGGTAAACGAGTTAGAGACTTTCACATTTTGTTCAACAACGTAAAATACGTCAGTAAATACCCCACCCATGAATGTCCAAAGATTCAATGTGTCATAAAAACAGCGGTTGCTAACAAACAAAAACAAAATAGGCAACACAAGTCTGCCTTTAGCTAGCGGTGGTGATACGCAACCAAGCGACCGTGATGTAGTTTGTTTGAAGCATGACGTACGCTTTTTACTTCTATCTTTTGCATTTATGCTTTAAAAATTACAAAGTGGTTTTAACATGTGGAGATTATCCTGAGGGAGCCCTTGTGATGTTCATTCTGGGTTGGCCGACTAAAATACATCATCACTGCACCATTCTATTGGAGGTTTGGTGGTTTGACCCCCTGCAGTGAACATTTCGATGTGTCCTTGGGCAAAATATTTAACCCCAGTTTGCTTCTGATGGCCGGAGTGTGTGAATGTTGTGTGAAATTCTCCTGAGCAATGGAAATCTTGTGTCAGCCTCTGCCTCTGTATGAATGGGTGATTGCTGACATGTATAAGTAATAGCGCTTTGAGGGGTTTCAAGACTGGAGAAGCACAGTATAAATGTCCTTTTTTTAAAAACTTGAATTGTAACAGAATCTTGTATCTGTTGATGCCAGCCTCAAATCCACACACAGACAGGAAATGAAAGGAGAGAGAAAAATACTACAAGTAGTGCTGGATAATCAATTATATCTTTAATTAACTATTTCAATCATTACAAATAGATATAATGGAAGATTAATTATGTTTTCCCCAATGCTGTTTAATTAATTCAGTGACACATACTGCACAGCTTGACTCTGGACTGAACGCACATTTGTTGGAGGCCACAGATCCACATACTGGTGTTTGTGCAGATTTATAGACGTTATCTAAAGTTGCCTTTACATCGCATCAGACCAATTGCAAAGGCATTCTTCGGTGCATTGCAGACGATTGATTGATAGACTGTTTGCATTGATGTTAACTAAGCCAATAAATCAATGGCTATAAATATATAATAAAGTTTAGTTGATATGTCTCGTGAAATGTTTTAGTATTTTATGAAATATATATTTGTATGTTATTATGCATTGATATGTTTAGTTTCTTTGTATATATTCAAACATTTCAGCTGATTATTGAATGTGTGAATAACTGGGGCTTGGTCCCAAAGCAGTGCTAGTAGTACAAATATAGCTTCGGAAAAACTGCAAGAGACTGCTTGCACGGTTGGTACTTGTGTACTACAATGATTTATTACAGGCCCTCATGTACCATTTTTGGGTCTCATATTACAGTTTTTTTAGTTGCTAACACACATAAAGCATCATTATTTAAACTCACTCAAAGAACAAAACCTCAGCTCAAATCTCAAACTCTAAACACAGTTTCAGCTCTGCTTGTTTGCCATTCTCAAAACACTCCCATTAAAAATGCTACACACATGAACCAATCAACAAACACACATGCCAAATTACACTTGTCACTTGTTAGATGCTTTTATCCAAAGCGACTTACATACATTCAGTACTGTGGACAATCCCCACAGGAGCAATTTGGGTTGAAGTGTCTCAGGGACACAACGACATGCTGACTGCAGTGGGACTCGAACTTGTCTCAAAGTTCAGCGCACTATTACACTGAGCCACAGCCCCCCCCAAATGACCATAAACACCAAACTGCTTTATTGTTGACTCAGAAATCAGGATGTAAGCACTAGAAAAAGGCTTCATGTAAGACATTTATAAAAACAACAATGGATAGGAGGAAGAGGTAGAGGGAGGATAAGAGAGAGAGGGAGGATGAACTGAAGTCAGTTGAAGAGTTATTTGCAGCATAACGGTTGGAGCTGTATGACCGTCAGGTTACAGGTGGATGAGGTGCTTTGGTCAGACCCAGTGAGGAGGTCAAATGCTGCCTAAGTATTTCTTTCCTTTTTCTAAAAATATTTGTTGTATTTATTTTTCCTCAAAGTTTTTCACAAGTGCTCATTAAGTGCAGGCTGAGGTAGAGTTGATGTGTTACAGCAGGATTATACGAGACACTGTTCCAGTGCAGAATGAGGCCTGTGACGGCTGCAGCCCACTGACAGGATGGAGGACGTCACAGAGATGACAGCAGCAAATGATCCTTCACACAGAGGGACAACAGAGCAGAGGTGAAACCCTGATCTATCTATTCCTCTCCATTTTACTCTTGTCTTCATCCACAATCTGGGTCAGTGTGAGTGACACACATACATACAAACATACATACATAGTGCAGAGAATTGCAACACCCACTGCTGCTGTCAATCACACTTATTGGTTTGGCTCATAATAGCACCTGTCAATCCCCGTCTATCTCTCATGGGTGCTACAGTCTGTGTAAAGTAAGACACATTAGATGTAGATGTATTGAACCAACAAACTCAGATTCAGTGGGTCTGTAAATCCATGAGAGGAAAATCAGAGTTGATTTTCAATGATGCCGGATCTAACTCCGATCTAACAGCCAATGAGTCGAAGTCAGCCTTGAACCTTTCTAATTGACATAAAGGACGCCTGGATAAAATGACGTTTCATTCAAATGACACACAATTTCTTTTTTACAAGTTTAATCAGGGTTGGGAGGGTGTGAAGCTGACCGTTGAGCGGCCCGACCAAGCAAGGAGGCAGAGGCAGAGAATTCAAATATAACCCGGTGTGGGCATTTATTCATCGCTGTGGTACAGGATACACAGCCTCAATATTGCTGCCCAGGTGAACACAGTCACCAGCCACAAGGATCTCACCCACACTACCAGCCTCCACCAAACAGGAAACACAGAGCCTAAATACACACCCACTAATCAGCAATTAGACACAGGTGAGGGAGGAGCAATTAGACACAGGTGGGGGGGGGAGGAGACAACACAGGGCACCAGGTGAACATAATCAGGAGTAACTGAAAGAATGGGAGGGGGAACACTTTTCAAAATAAAAGACATGTGCAATATACAAAGCCCGAAGCAGTCAGTCCACAGTGACGAAGCCATCTTCGTCACATTTCCTCCTTCCTCTCCCGAAAGAGAACAGTACCTTATTCCTGCGACATCTTGGCCAATTTGCTCTCCTCCATGTGTCTCCACTCCGCCCGGTGTTTCTGCTTCCCCGTGTGCCGCATGGTTTCCTCAGAGGGGGGCGTGAAGTCGGAAGGAAGCTTCCCTTTCTTCCTCAACTCTTTCTCCCGCTCCTTCGCGATGGCCTCCGTCAGGTTCTCCACGTACGCCGCCTTCATCGTCTTCATCACCTGCTTCTCCACCAGAGTCTGAGCGGCTGACAGGGCCTCTGCATGAGCCTGAGCCCTTATCTCCTCCAGCTGTTGCTGCATGACGCGCTCTCTCTCCCGACGGATCCCCTCGGCTATTTTCACCCGCATCTCCTCCGCTAGAAAAGCAGCTTCCTCGTCTTTAAGTTTCTTCTCCTCCTGCAGGCGTATCAGACGAGCCTCCTCCGCTAAGCGCATCTCCTCTTCCTTTCTCAGCTTCTCCTCTTCAACCTGAGCTATTCTTCTTTCTCTTCTATCAGGGAAACCTGTTCCTGTATCCCTGAAAACGGCTGCTCCATGTTCCTCAAACGGCACTCCTCCCGCTTGAATCTGGCTGTCTCATACTGCAGGAATGACTTCATAATCTCCCTCAGTTCCTCCATCGTTTTCACCTCCTCACTTGGTCAATCCTACTTCTGACACCAAATGTGAAGCTGACCGTTGAGCGGCCCGACCAAGCAAGGAGGCAGAGAATTCAAATATAACCCGGTGTGGGCATTTATTCATCGCTGTGGTACAGGATACACAGCCTCAATATTGCTGCCCAGGTGAACACAGTCACCAGCCACAAGGATCTCACCCACACTACCAGCCTCCACCAAACAGGAAACACAGAGCCTAAATACACACCCACTAATCAGCAATTAGACACAGGTGAGGGAGGAGCAATTAGACACAGGTGGGGGGGGGGAGGAGACAACACAGGGCAACAGGTGAACATAATCAGGAGTAACAGAAAGAACGGGAGGGGGAACACTTTTCAAAATAAAAGACATGTGCAATATACAAAGCCCGAAGCCGTCAGTCCACAGTGACGAAGCCATCTTCGTCACAGAGGGTTACATCCCAACCCTAAGGGGCACACCCTGGACTTAATTGTATCAAAGAGTCTGAGCATCTCTAAGCTTGTGGTGACTGATGTAGCGCTCTCTGATCATTCCTGTGTTTTTTTGAGAGCTCTATTACTGTCCAAACAACTGTTAAGAAAGAGGTGACCACTAGACGTCACTTAACTGAAAATACAGAGGAAATGTTTGCTCAGATTTTTACTCCCTCAATTGCCCATGCTAACTTCTCAGTAAATGAGCTAGTTGATCATTTTAATTCTAAAATAACAAATGTCATGGATACCATCGCTCCCATTAAAACAAAGGAAGTATCTAGCAAGAAAAAATCTCCATGGAGAAAAGCCATGACTGTGAGAACAGCAAAAACTGAGTGCAGAAAAGCTGAACGCAGGTGGAGACAAACAAATCTCCAGGTTCACTTGGAAATATATAAAGAGAAACTCGGTTTCTATAATCAGGAAATAAAAAAGGCACGACAGTCTTTCTTTTCTGACATCATTACCAAAAATAAAAACAACTCGCGTGCCTTGTTTTCTACCGTCGACAGACTAACAAACCCCCCAGTGTCGATAGCCTCAGAATTTCTATCCACCAGGGCCTGCAATGAATTTGCCTCCTTCTTCACTGACAAAATCATGCAAATTAGACAGGCAGTCAGTGCCTCTGCATCAGGTACAGCCAATGTGTTGTCCCTGTGTTCACCTAAAGCCAATTCAGACACCATGTCACAATTCCGTCTGATAAATGCTAAAGACTAGTGATGGCGAGATGAAGCCTTATGAAGCTTTGAAGCTTTCCAGCCAATTGGTTCGCAAAAGGGTTCATCTCATGAGGCTTCATCATGGGCTTCATTTGAACACAAACCCCCCTGTTGGTCAAAGTGTGTAAAATAGGCAGATTGGACATCTCAACAGTGTGCTCTATCTCATACCGAGTTTCCAATGAGTAAAGCCTTAGAATAACTCGAAACAACGAACATTAAATCATATTTTCATGTCAACAATATTGTTTTTATTCCAGTTGAATGATTGTGATTGAAAAGCCTAAGGAGGCTGGTAAACATTGCAAAGAGGTATTTGTATTCCTTCATAAATGTAACCATGTTGTAGCCTGAGAAAGGCTAAACCATATCAAAGAATACATTTATTAACTACATTATCTCATTTAGCTGTAGCTTTTATAAACAAAAAAAAAAATGTAGCCCTATTGACCAGTTGTTGAACCAGGGACCCTGCGGTCGTGAGTCAACTGCTTTCCATGAGCCCCACACTGAATCTCCCTGAAAACACTGCACGATATTTATTCCTGTATTTATTCATTTATTTATGCTTGTATCTATTTATACTTATGAGTATGACATGTTCCGACCTCTATATAAGTGAGGGTCTGAGCTCTCTTAATTCCATCGTGTCACCAGGCCCGGGTACAGGAGGGGTAATAATATGGTTCTTCTTATTATACATCCATGGGTATGAGCGTTGTGGTTCAACGGTTCAATCTGAATCGCTTCCTGAAGCAGTCTCGTGGTATCGACAGGCAGCGAGGCTTCGTTTGTCATCGATAACGTCACTGGCCCAAAACGATACAAGCCTCGATACATGCTTCACAAAAAGCTTCGGGGATTACTCGACACACGCTCCGAAGCCTAGGTGTAATACGTAACATCACTACTAAAGACATGGAAGACATTATTCAACATCTGAAATCCTCCTCCTGTAGCCTCGATATTATTCCGACAGGATTTTTCAAAACTGTTTTTCCCTGCATGGCCTCAGATATAACACATAGTAAACAACTCTCTTCAATCAGGTGTATTTCCACAGGCCCTGAAAACTACAGTAATTAAACCGCTCCTAAAAAAGCATAACTTAGACACAACCGTAATGAATAATTACAGGCCAATATCAAACCTTCCTTTTTTAAGCAAATTGATTGAAAAAGTTGTTTTTTAACAGTTGAGTAATTTCAAGTTTTTAAATGACGGTTTTGATGTGTTTCAGTCGGGCTTTAGACCTAACCACAGCACTGAAACTGCACTTGTAAAGGTCTTAAATGACATTCATTTAAACACAGACAGTGGCAGAATATCAGTTTTAGTATTATTAGATCTCAGCGCTGCCTTTGATACTGTTGCCCACAACATATTGCTAGACCGTCTAGAAAACTGGGTGGGAGTTTCAGCAACAGCTCTAAACTGGTTTAGTACCTACTTAAAGGACAGAAAAAACAATGTCTCAATAGGCAACTACTGTACACATCAACTTTGCGGGGTTCCGCAAGGCTCCATCTTAGGACCTTTGCTTTTTAATATTTATATGCTACCTCCGGCTGAAATGATTAAAAAGAGCGATCTAAGCAGACGACACCCAGATTTATTTTAAAATCACACCAGGAGACTATTCTCCGATTAGAACACATTGAGCACATCACTGACTGGATGACTCAGAACTGTGGTGGTTGTATTCTCCAGCCACCTCCCTTGTGTGTGTTTTCCCTCCCCCTGTCTGTGTGGGCGTCAGTTGGGCACCCTCCTCTGCTACACACCTGATTTCCATCAGCCATTTACTAATGGCATATCAGCGGAGGCACCACAACTTGTCAGCGCCAGATCGTTGTTTAAACCCCAGTGGTAAAACTCTCAGCCTTCTCAGCCTTCTTAGCATTAGTTAGCTATTTCCTCTACACCTGAATGTTCTTCTTACCTGTTCTTCTTGTGCTCCAGGATCACTCTCCAGCCGGATTACTCTCCACGCTCCTCAGCGCCGGTGACCCAGCGGACACCGGCTACCAGTCCAAGACTGCGGACAAACTCTGCCAAGCCCTGGCCAATCAAGGCGCTCTCGTGGGGCATCACGATACAGTTCTCCGTGAGGCAGTGGAGACTCTCCGGAACCTCTCCGCTAATGTGCAAAGGATCGGCACCCAGGTAGAACTGCTCACCTCACAGTCTTCTCCCCCGCAGCCCGCTGCACAGCCGACAGCCCCTCCCCCCCTCCTGCCGCACCCCTCCATCAGCTACGAGAGGCTGTCATTCCCACACCGGAGCGATACGCTGGAGATTTGGATATTTGTAGAGCCTTTTTATTCCAGTGTACGTTAGTTTTTGAGCAGCAGCCTAGTACTTATCACACAGATGGGGCTAGGGTAGCATATGTAATGAGTCTGTTGAGGGGGAGGGCTTTAGATTGGGCTACAGCTGTTAGGGAGAGCCAGCCACACATTTGCTGGTCATATGATACTTTCATTTCCGAAATGATTTTTTTTTTTGTATCACCCGGTACGGGGGAGGGACGCTTCCAGACGCCTTCCTTCTCTCCGGCAGGGCTCCCTGTGGTGGTTGCATTCTCCAGCCACCTTCCTTGTGTGTGTGTTTTCCCTTTCCCTGTCTGTGTGGGCGTGGTGCCTGTCACTCCTGGCTCCCGGCTCAAATCTCCACCAGCTGCAAACAGTTGAGCACTCTCCTCTGCGACACACCTGATTCCCATCAGCCATTACGGATGGTATATCAGCGGAGGCTCCACAACCTGTCAGCGCCAGATCGTTGTTAAACCCCAGTGGTAAAACTCTTAGCCTTCTCAGCCTTCTTAAAGTATAGTGACTATTTTCGCTACACCTGAATATATTCTTACCTGTTCTTCTTTTGCTCCAGGATTACGCTTCAGTGAATTACGTTCCAGTGGATTAAAACTCCGGAGGATACTCTTCAATGGATTACGCTCCAGTGGATACTCTCCAGCCGGATTATCTCCTCCAAATAAAACCTTTGTAACACACTGCCGTGTCCTGCGTTTGGGTTCTCTCAGATAACCGTAACACTCCCGTAGTGTAGCCGAATTTTCAGTTGAGTTTAGAACAGTTGCTTCCGACTCACGCTGGAATAACGAGTCATTGCAGGATGTTTTTCTTCAGGGGCTGAACGAAGCAATTAACGATGAGCTAGCTGCTAAGGATGATCCAGTTAGCTTGGATAATTTAATTGCCACAGCCATCAAGATTGATAATCGCCTCAGAGAGAGACGTAGGGATAGGAATAGCCGTTACTCCAATCCCAGCGACTCCTCACTTGATCCCCAAATTGGCACTGCCACTACCCCTATCTCCAGATATTTCCCGACTCCTTACTCGGTCTCATCCCCTGGAGATGAGCCCATGCAAGTGGGAAGGGCCCGCCTCTCACCATCTGAGCGTGCTAGAAGGATCCAGGCTGGGGAATGTGTTTATTGCAGCCAAACCAGTCATCTTGTTTCCTCCTGTCCTAATCTGCCAAAAGGTCAGGCTCGTCAGTAGCTGTGGGGATTCTGGCGAGCCCTTCTCTCTCTCTCAACCCCCGACCCAGAACACAGCTTGAAGCCGTGCTTTGCTGCGACCAACAGTCCCTACCCCTGCTCGCCTTAGTGGACTCGGGGGCGGATGAGAACTTTTTGGACATTGACATTGCAGCTCAGGCAGGAATTTCCTGCGAAGTGTTAGATTCACCTCTTAGTGCTAATGCTCTAAATGGAAAATGCCTGGCCCAAGTCACTCACCGCACCAAGCCAGTAAACCTAATTCTGTCTGGAAACCATCGTGAGTTTATTCAGTTTCACCTAATTTCCTCACCTCATGCCCCCATAGTGTTGGGCCATCCCTGGTTAAGAACACACAACCCCCAGATTGATTGGGTAACTGGCAAAATCATTAGTTGGAGTTTTTTTTGCTTATCCTCATGCCTGCAGTCTGCCCTACCACCAGCAGAGGCCGCCTCTACACCACCCAAGATCGAGCCGCCTGACCTGTCATCTGTTCCCACTGAATATCATAACCTAGGAGAGTTGTTCAGTAAACAGCGAGCTCTTTCTCTTCCTCCTCATCGACCCTACGACTGTCCCATTGACCTCCTTCCCGGGGCCCCTCTGCCTTCCTCACGTCTGTTCAACCTGTCTCGCCCTGAGAGAAAATCCATGGAGAGTTACATCCATGACTCCCTGGCTGCCGGTGTCATTCGGCCATCCTCCTCCCCGGTCGGTGCTGGTTTTTTCTTCGTCTCCAAGAAGGACCGCTCACTGCGGCCCTGCATTGATTACAGGGGTCTCAATGCCATCACTGTAAAGAACAAATATCCACTACCCCTCATTAACTCCGCCTTTGAACCCCTCCAGGAAGCCACCATTTTTTCCAAACTGGACCTCCGCAATGCCTACCAACTCGTCAGAATCCGAGAAGGGGACGAGTGGAAGACGGCCTTTAACACACCACTCGGTCACTTCGAGTATCTGGTGATGCCTTTTGGACTGACGAATGCCCCAGCAGTCTTTCAGTCGATGGTGAACGATGTGCTCCGTGACCTCCTCAACCGGTCAGTCTTTGTCTACTTGGATGACATCCTCATATTCTCTCCACAAGGAGGAGCACATTATCAATGTCAGGCAGGTGCTGCAGAGACTCCTGGAAAACAGACTCTTTGTGAAGGCGGAAAAATGCGAATTCCATGTCAACACAGTCTCATTCCTGGGCTACATCATTGAGGAAGGAAAGCTTAGGACCAACCCTGAGAAGATCCAAGCGGTGGCGGGGTGGCCCAAACCAACCTCAATTAAACAGCTTCAACAGTTTCTTGGTTTCGCCAATTTCTATCGGCGCTTCATCAGGGACAACAGCAGAGTGGCGGGTCCTTTAACCAGACTCACTTCCCCTACAACTGTTTTTTCCTGGACCCCAGAGTGCGATGCAGCCTTTTCAGAGCTAAAGAGACTCTTCACTACTGCCCCTGTGCTCATCCACCCTGATTCCTCTCGCCAGTTAATTGTGGAGGTCGATGCCTCCAACACCGGGGTAGGGGCAGTTCTTTCCCAGCGCTCGGAACGAGACCAAAAATTGCATCCTTGTGCATTTTTCTCTCGCCGCCTCACCCCAGCTGAGAAGAACTATGACATGGGTAACAGAGAGCTGCTGGCTGTCAAACTTGCCCTAGAGGAGTGGAGGCACTGGCTGGAGGGAGCTGAACTCCCTTTTATTGTATGGACGGACCACAAGAACCTGGTGTACATCCAATCTGCCAAGCGCCTTAACTCCCGTCAGGCTCGATGGGCCCTGTATTTCGGCCGCTTCTCATTCACCCTCACCTACCGTCCAGGGTCACGGAACCTCAAGCCTGACGCTCTCTCTCGCCAGTTCGCTTCCGAAGGACCAGCTGCCAGTCCAGACACTATCCTGCCTGCCTCCTGCGTGGTGGCGGCTGTTACCTGGGAGATTGAGTCATTGGTCAGGGAGGCTCAGCGGGCGCAGCCTAACCCAGGTAACTGCCCAGCTAATAGTCTTTTTGTGCCTACCCCTGTTCGCTCCAAGGTCCTGCAGTGGGCACACGCCTTCCGTCTCTCATGTCATCCTGGTGTCCATCGCACACTGTTTATTCTCAGACAACGGTTCTGGTGGCCTTCCATGGCTCAAGACACCAGGGCCTTTGTTGCTGCCTGTACAGTATGTGCCCGCGCCAAGTCCTCCCACCAGTCTCCCTCTGGCCTGCTTCGCCCGCTGCCGGTACCTAGTCGCCCTTGGTCGCATGTGGCATTGGATTTTGTTTCTGGACTTCCACTTTCACAAGGAAATACCATCATCCTAACTATTGTGGACAGATTTTCAAAGATGGTACATTTTGTGGCTCTTTCCAAGCTTCCCACTGCCCGAGAGACTGCAGATCTTCTGGTCAACCATGTAGTTCGACTTCATGGGATCCCCACCGACATCGTCTCTGACCGGGGTCCCCAGATAATTTCCCACGTTTGGAAGGCCTTCTGTCAGGCTCTGGGAGCATCGGTGAGCCTGTCATCTGGCTATCATCCTCAGACGAACGGGCAAACGGAACGGGCCAACCAGGATCTGGGGGCGGCCCTTCGTTGTGTGGCTTTCAGGAACCCTTCGTCATGGTGCCCACATCTGCCATGGATCGAATATGCCCACAACACCCTGTCAAATGCAGCCACAGGTATTTCACCCTTTCATTGTGCCATGGGTTTCCAACCACCTCTGTTTCCAGCCCAGGAAGAGGAAGTTGCTGTTCCCTCCGTTCAGACCCACCTTCGTTGCTGTTGTAAGGTGTGGAGGGACACCCGAGCCGCCCTGCTCCGCTCCGCTGCCCGCAACCGCCTCATCGCAGACCGCCACAGGACCCCGGCCCCCAACTACTTACCAGGTCAGAGTGTTTGGCTTTCTTCCAAAGATCTCCCACTCAAGACAGAGTCGAAGAAACTCACTCCACGGTATGTCGGCCCCTTCATCATCGACTCTATTATCAATCCATCTGCAGTCAAGCTCAAGCTTCCCTCACACATGAAGGTTCATCCGACATTTCATGTCTCTCTGTTGAAACCTGTTGCCAGCAGTCCTTTGTCTCCTCCAGTGAGTGTTCCCCCACCCCCCGCATCATCAATAATCACCCAATCTACACCGTCAGGCGATTGTTGGACGTTCGTCGCCGTGGAAGGGGATTCCAATATCTTGTGGATTGGGAGGGCTATGGTCCAGAGGAGAGGTGTTGAGTTCCACGGCGAGACATCGTGGGCGTGTCTCTGGTGCGGGACTTCCACCGGGATAACCCTGGTAGACCTGGTAGACCGCCTGGAGGCGTCCCTTAAGGGGGGGGGGGGGGGGTACTGTGGTGGTTGTATTCTCCAGCCACCTCCATTGTGTGTGTTTTCCCTTCCCCTGTCTGTGTGGGCGTGGTGGCTGTCACTCCTGGCTCCCGGCTCAACCTCCACCTGCTGCAATCAGTTGGGCACCCTCCTCTGCTACACACCTGATTTCCATCAGCCATTTACTAATGGCATATCAACTTGTCAGCGTCAGATCGTTGTTTAAACCCCAGTGGTAAAACTCTCAGCCTTCTTAGCATTAGTTAGCTATTTCCTCTACACCTGAATGTTATTCTTACCTGTTCTTCTTGTGCTCCAGGATCACGCTCCAGCCGGATTACTCTCCACGCTCCTCCACCTCAACAGCCGCTATCAGCCGGATTATTCTCCACGCTCCTTCACCTCAAAATAAACCTTTTTAACACTCTGTCGTGTCCTGCGTTTGGGTCCTCTCAGATAACCGTAAGAAGAACTTTCTCCAACTGAACAAACAAAAAACTGAGATCATTGTTTTTGGAGCAAAGAAGGACCGATTAAAAGTAATCGCAGAGCTTCAGTCGGCAGACTACAAAGCCACTAATAAAGCCAGAAATCTAGGTGTAGTGATGGACTCAGACCTGAATTTCAACAGCCACATTACAACAGTCATTAGGTCTGCTTATTATCACCTGAAGAATATATCGAGGATTAAAAAACTAATGTCACAACAGGACTTAGAAAAGCTTGTCCATGCTTTTATTTTCAGTAGACTCGACTACTGCAATAGTGTATTCACAGGGCTGACAAAAAAATCCATCAGAAAACTGCAGCTGATTCAGAACGCTGCTGCACGTGTCCTCACTAACACTAAGAAAGTGGATCACATCACTCCGGTTCTGAGATCATTACACTGGCAAACGTCATGTCATAATCTTTTTGTTATCCTTATAAAAAGTGCTGGATATCACAACCCTTACTGTATCTTATCAGTTGGATTGTTTATTATTGTATAGTTGGGGTCCTTTTTATTTTACTGTTATTTTGGAATAGTTTTTCTTGAGGCTTAATTGTCACAGAAGCACACATAACGTCATATCTAATATTTAAACAAATCATTGCCTTGTCCCTAAAGCATTGACTGAGCTATTTTTCGTCCTTAAATGTAAGCATTAGGTTACATGTTCACGTTCTGCTCAGTGGCGCCTCCAGAAATGTTTCATAGGGGTGGCCAAATCTTGGGGTGGCCCACCAAAACCAAGAATGTAATTGTTGTAAAAGTGTAGACTAGATGAAAACAATGGCAAAGAGAATCACCTACTGATATACTTTGGTTTCTTATTTTACATTTTCTGATACTATTCATCTGAAGTCCTCTCTGTAGAACCAGCACCTTACCGTGGTAGAGAGGTTTGTGTGCCCTGATGAACCTGGGGGCTGTGTTGTCTGGAACCTTGTGTTCCTGGTAGGGTCTCCCATGGCAAATTGGTCTCAGGCAAGGGGCCAGACTAAGATTGGTTCAAAAGACCTCATGAAAGACGATACAAGAAGTGAGGATACCCGGCCCGGAGGAAGCCCGGGGTCCCCTTCTGGAGCCAGGCCCAGAAGGAGGACTCGTCGGCGAGCGTCTGGTGGCCGGGCTTGCCACGGAGCCCGGCCGGGCCCAGCCCGAAAAGGCAACGTGGGCAACACCTCCGCTTCTCCGTCCCGCGGGCCCACCACCTACGGGAAACAGCGATGGGGTCGGGTGCGCTGCCAGAAGGGTGGCAGTGAAAGCGGAGGGTCTCGACGGACCGGACCCGGGCGACAGAAGCTGGCTTTGGGGACGTGGAACGTCACCTCCCTGGGGGGGAAGGAGCCGGAGCTTGTGCGGGAGGTGGAGCGTTACCAGTTGGATCTGGTTGGGCTCACCTCTACACACAGCGTCGGCTCTGGAACCTTACTTCTGGATAGGGGTTGGACTCTATTCTTCTCCGGAGTTGCTCAAGGTGTGAGGCGCCGGGCGGGTGTGGGGATACTCACATGTCCCCGGTTAGGTGCTTCGTTGTTGGAGTTTACCCCAGTGGACGAGAGGGTCGCCTCCCTACGCCTGCGGGTTATGGGGGGGAAAACTCTGACTGTTGTGTGTGCTTATGCACCCAACAGCAGTTCAGAGTATACGGCCTTCTTGGAGACCCTGGAAAGAGTCCTGTATGGGGCTCCTGAAGGGGACTCTTTAATCTTGCTGGGAGACTTCAACGCACATGTGGGCAATGATGGAGACACTTGGAGGGGCGTGATTGGGAGGAACGGCCCCCCTGATCTGAACCGGAGTGGTGGTTTATTACTGGACTTCTGTGCTAGTCATGGATTGGCCATAACAAACACCATGTTCGAACATAAGGATGCTCATAAGTGTACGTGGTACCAGAGCACCCTAGGCAGAAGGTCCATGATCGATTTCGTTATCGTATCATCGGACCTGAGGCCGTATGTTTTGGACACTCGGGTAAAGAGAGGGGCGGAGTTGTCAACTGATCACCATCTGGTGGTGAGTTGGGTCGAGTGGCGGGGGAAGCCTCTGGATAGACCTGGTAAGCCCAAACGTGTAGTTCGGGTGAATTGGGAACGTCTGGAGGAGGCCCAAGTTCAGGAGGCCTTCAACTCACACCTCCGGCGGAGCATTTCGGGCATTCCTGTGGAGGTTGGGGACATTGAACCAGAGTGGTCGGTGTTCAAAGCCTCTATTGCTGAAGCCGCGGCGGGGAGCTGTGGTCTCAAGGTCCTAGGTGCTTATCTTTCTTACAGTGCAGACGCTTTTCTGCTTGCTCTTGCCTCTGCTTACTTTTTATGCTGATTTTCCTATTCTTATTCTCTGAAAACTTCGAGCAGCGGCTCCTGGACATTAACTTATCACTGGGACAGTTCATCTTCGTAAATAGACGGAGGGTTTCAGCCATATTTCAACATTTTTACGACGACGTCAGTCTTACAATAGCGTGGCCTAGCAACAGCTAAAGCCTGGTAGGCTACTGCTATTTAGCTTAAGCTAGTTGGTAGCAAATGCCTCCGTTCTCTACAGATGACTTCCAGAAACTTATACAGAAGATGGCTGTGTTGGAAATGAAAATGCAACGGTTGGAAGTTAACGTGGAAGTGAATGGACTATGTTGTGGGAATGACACAACTTTACCAGTGTTGCTAAGTAATGGAGAAGGGTATGCTAACTCACAGCTAGTTAGCAGCTACAAAGATTCCAAGGAACAGGAGGGCTGTGTACCGGGTAATAAATCTACAAGTGGTAGTCCTCCCTGGAACTCTCTGGGTGCAAAGCCTAAGAGTAAATCACTTCCATGGGATTTGGGAGGACGGATAACAGGCAGAGCCCAGAGCTCCGAAATCTGTGATGCGACCGGCTGGCCTGCATTGTTATCACCCAGGAAGAGTGCCTCTTCAACCCCTATTCATACTAGGAAACAGCCGTGGACAGCTGCTAAAGGGAGAATTACAAACAATCCTCCTAAACCACCAAGTGTGCCAATCCAGAACAGATACGCTCCGCTGACCGAGAACCGGAGATCTGATGACCTGGATAACCTGTCCTCTTCACGCAGCAGGGTAAGGACCAATAGCTACTCTAAAAGTAAAAGGCTAGAGGGAAAGCTAACGACTGGGCCTGAAACTCTGATTGTGGGTGACTCTGCTGTAAGAGATGTAAAGGTCTGTGTAATAAGAACAACACCAAAGTACTCTGTTTTCCCAAGGATGTGGTCTCTGACTTGGCTGAGAAGATCCTGCATATTGGGGCTGAACATCCGACTGTGAAGAATGTGGTACTGCACATTGGAACAAATGATGTTGTGAAACAACAGTCAGAAGTGCTGAAAGAAGACTTTAAATGTTTGTTGGAAACTGCCAGCTCTCTAAATGCAGAGGTGTTCATCAGTGGCCCTCTACCGCCAGTCAGAAGAGGAGTGGAGAGATTCAGCAGATTGTTTGCACTGAACACCTGGCTTTCAACGGCCTGTACTGACCATTCTGTTCATTTTATTGACAATTTTAACTTTTTCTGGGATCGCAGACATCTTTTCAAGGCAAATGGAGTTTGCCTGAACAAGTTCAGGAGTGAAATTGTTTATCTCTAACATATTCAACTGCCTGCGTCATCAATCTGTTCCCTCTGCCAAGGACAAGCGGCAGGAGGAATCAAAACACGAGAAAGACACAACACATCACGCAGAAAACCCTGAAGAATTATCACTGCACCCGCCTGAGGAATGTTCTGATTATGGGAGACATATGAGACACATGGAGGAGTCTCCACTGCCCCCCCCCCCTGTCAACGCCTTTGAGGATACTCCGTTCACCCTTTCACCCTCGCCCACCCTCCTGGAGATCGATGAACACACAAAGGAGATACAGAGGGTTGGCACCGATTCCTTCCTGGAGTTCAAAGACCAAACGAAGGCGATACGCAGGGCTGGCACCATGTCCTTTACCCCCGCTCCTCAACGACGCCCACCAAAATCACCGCGGAGACGCGCACCATCTCCCCCGTCCTCATCACCGCGCCTACGTCAACCACCTCCCCCCCTGGCAGCATGTCCTCTACCCCCGCACCATCTAGCCCGTCTCCATCACCGTGCCTACGTCGACCACCTCCCCTCCCTTCGAGGGGGCTTCTGCAGTCTCCGAAGCCTGATAAGGATGTGTGTGTACAAAACACAACAAACTCTTACTGATATGTGATGGGTCCAGGCTCAAGGGCGTATGGCACTCTCAACTCTTTCAAGGACATGTCGGGGCCCTGCCTGCCAGTAGCTTTGCCGATATCTGTGTTGATAGGTAATAGATTAAGAGCGGTGAATCATAGAAACAGGAAGCGCTCAAACGTTTGTGTGAGTGTATCTAATTTAGCAGTGATTGCATGTCAGCCACAGCTTGTTACAAAAAACATGACTGATAGTGTGTTTAACAAACTTAAACTAGCTTTATTAAATGTCAGGTCTTTAGCAGGAAAAACATTTTTAATCAATGATTTTATCACTGAGCACAATCTCGATTTTATGTTTTTAACAGAAACTTGGATTGAACAAAATAACAGTGCAGCTGTTCTTATCGAATCAACCCCTCCCAACTTCAGTTTTATGAGTCAGGAAAGAATGCATAAGAAAGGGGGTGGAGTTGCTATTCTGTTCAATGATGCCCTTCAATGCAGGAAGACATCTTATGGAAACTTTGATTCTTTTGAATATGTGGCCCTCCGGCTGAAATGCTCCTCTCGAGCTCTGTTCCTAAATATCTATAGACCACCCAAATACTGTGCAAGCTTTTTTGATGACTTTACTGAACTGCTGTCTATAGTGTGTATTGACTTTGACCGTCTAGTCATTGTTGGTGATTTTAACATCCATGTTGACAACCCCCAGGACAGAGGGGCTAAAGAACTGTTTTGTGTTCTTGATAGCTATGGACTGACTCAGCATGTGACGGAGCCCACGCACAATAAGGGGCACACTCTGGACTTAATTATCTCAAAGGGTCTGAATATCTCTAAGGTTGTGGTGACTGATGTTGCACTCTCTGACCATTCCTGTGTTTTCTTTGAGAGCTCTATTTCTGTTCACAAAAATGTTCAAAAAGAGGTAACCACAAAGCGATATTTAACTGAAAACACTAGGGAAATGTTTACTCAGAATTTCTCTTCCACACTTGCCCCTGCCAACATCTCAGTAAATGAGCTAGTAGATCATTTTAATTCAAAAATTAAAAATGTTATAGATGCCATTGCTCCAACTAAGGTAAAGGAAGTGTCTGGCAAGAAAATATCTCCATGGAGAAAGGCCATGACCGTGAAAACAGAAAAAAGAGAATGTCGAAAAGCTGAACGCAGGTGGCGAAAAACAAATCTCCAGGTTCACTTTGAAATCTATAAAGAGAGACTTGGCCTCTATAATTTGGAATTGAAAAACGCACGACAATCGTTCTTCTCTGACATCATTACCAAAAACAAAAACAACGCACGTGCCTTGTTTGCTACCGTCGACAGACTAACTAACCCCCCAGTGTCAGTAGCCTCTGAATTTCTATCCACCAGGGCGTGCAATGATTTTGCCTCCTTTTTCACTGACAAAATTCAGAAAATCAGACAAGCAGTCAGTGCCTCTGCATCAGGAACAGTAAATGTGTTGTCCCTATCTCCACTTAACATCAATTCAGACATCATGACACAATTCCATCAGATTAATGATAAAAACCTAGAGGACATTATTCAACTTCTGAAATCCTCCTCCTGCTGCCTTGATATTATTCCAACAGGATTTTTCAAAGATGTTTTGCCTTGCATGGCCTCAGATCTACTTCATATAGTAAACAAATCTCTTCACTCAGGTATTTTTCCACAGGCCCTGAAAACTGCAGTCATTAAACCGCTCTTAAAAAAGAATAATCTAGATGCTTTAGTAATGAACAATTACAGGCCCATATCAAACCTCCCATTTCTAGGTAAAATCATTGAAAAAGTTGTTTTTCAACAGTTGAGTAATTTCTTGCATTTAAATGACTGTTTTGATGTGTTCCAGTCAGGCTTTCGTCCAAACCACAGCACTGAGACTGCTCTTGTAAAGGTCTTTAATGACATCCACTTAAACACAGACAGTGGCAGAACTTCAGTGTTAGTATTATTAGATCTCAGTGCTGCGTTTGACACTGTTGACCACAGCATATTACTAGACCGACTGGAGAACTGGGTGGGACTTTCGGAAACAGTTCTGAATTGGTTTGAATCCTACTTAAAGGACAGAAACAACTTTGTTTCTATAGGTAAATACACATCTGAGTTGACAAATATGACATGTGGGGTTCCTCAAGGCTCCATCTTGGGGCCTCTTCTCTTTAACATCTACATGCTACCACTGGCTCAGATAATGAAGAACAACAAAATAAGTTACCATAGCTATGCAGATGACACACAAATTTACGTAACAATTTCACCAGGAGACTATGCTCCAATTCAAACACTGAGTAAGTGCATTGAACAAATCAATGACTGGATGTGTCAGAACTTTCTCCAATTAAACAAAGATAAAACTGAGGTAATGGTTTTTGGAGCCAAGGCAGAACGTATAAAAGTTAGCGCTGAGCTTCAGTGTGCAATGTTCAAAACAACAGATAAAGCCAGAAATCTAGGTGTAGTCATGGACTCTGACCTGAGTTTCAACAGTCACATTAAAACTGTTACTAAATCAGCCTACTATCACCTAAAGAATATATCTAGGATTAAAAGACTAATGTCACAGCAGGATTTGGAAAAACTTGTCCATGCTTTTATCTTCAGTAGACTGGACTACTGCAATGGTGTCTTCACAGGTCTCACTAAAAAATCTATTAGGAAGCTGCAGCTAATTCAGAACGCTGCTGCTCGAGTCCTCACTAACACTAAGAAAGTGGATCACATCACTCCTGTTCTGAAGTCTTTACACTGGCTTCCTGTGTGTCACAGAATAGATTACAAAATACTGCTGCTGGTTTATAAAGCACTGAATGGTTTAGGCCCAAAATACATTTCTGACCTCCTGCTAAATTATGAACCATCCAGATCTCTCAGGTCTTCAGGGACTGGTCAGCTTTCTGTCCCCAGAGTCAGAACTAAACATGGTAAAGCAGCGTTCAGTTATTATGCTCCAAATATCTGGAACAAACTCCCAGAAACCTGCAGGTCCGCTGCAACTCTGACTACTTTTAAATCCAGGCTGAAGACTTTTCTTTTTGTCGCTGCTTTTAATTGAACTATTCATATCTTAGACAGCACTGTAACTTTTATCCATGTACTTTTTTCTTTTAATGTTTAATTGACAGCACTGTAACTTTTATCCATGTATTTTTTCTTTTAATGTTTATTTTATTAGCTTTTCTTTTTAATGACTGATTTTAAATGCCATTTTCTTAATCTCTTTCATTTTTTGTAAAGCACTTTGAATTGCCTTGTGTTGAAAAGTGCTATATAAATAAACTTGCCTTGCCTTGCCTTGCCTCAAGGGGCGGTAACCCTCGAACCTCCTGGTGGACACCGGTGGTCAGGGAAGCCGTCCGACTGAAGAAGGAGGCCTTCAGGGATTTGTTATCCCGGGGGACTCCCGAGGCATTTGCGAGGTACCGACAGGCCCGAAGGGCAGCAGCATCATCCGTGGCCGAGGCAAAGCAGCGGGTGTGGGAGAAGTTCGGAGAAGACATGGAGAAGGACTTTCGGGCGGCACCAAAGTTGTTCTGGAAAACTGTCCGACACCTCAGGAGGGGGAAGCAGGGAACCATCCAAGCTGTGTACAGTAAGGATGGGACGTTGTTGACCTCAACTGATGGAGTGCTAGGGCGTTGGAAGGCACACTTTGAGGAACTCCTGAACCCGACAACTCCGCCCTCTATGTTAGAGGCAGAGCTGGAGTATGACGGGGGATCAACACCAATCTCCCGGGGGGAGGTCACTGAGGTCGTCAAACAACTCCACAGTGGCAAAGCCCCGGGGGTGGATGAGATCCGCCCGGAAATGCTGAAGGCTCTGGGTGTTGAGGGACTGTCATGGTTGACACGTCTCATCAACGTTGCGTGGAAGTCGGAAACAGTACCGAAGGAGTGGCAGACCGGGGTGGTGGTTCCCCTTTTTAAAAAGGGGGATCAGAGGGTGTGTGCCAATTACAGAGGCATCACACTACTCAGCCTCCCCGGGAAAGTTTACTCTAAGGTACTCGAAAGGAGGGTCAGGCCGATTGTCGAACCTCAGATTGAGGAGGAACAATGCGGATTCCGTCCTGGTCGTGGAACGACGGATCAGCTTTTTACTCTCGCAAGGATCCTGGAGGGGGCCTGGGAGTACGCTTATCCGGTCTACATGTGTTTTGTAGACTTGGAGAAGGCGTATGACCGAGTTCCCAGGGAGTTACTGTGGGAGGTGCTGCGGGAGTATGGGGTGAGGGGGTCTCTACTCAGGGCCATCCAATCTCTGTACTCCCAAAGCGAGAGCTGTGTCCGGGTCCTCGGTAGTAAGTCGGACCCATTTCCGGTGAGGGTTGGCCTCCGCCAGGGCTGCACTTTGTCACCAATCCTGTTTGTAATATACATGGATCGGATTTCGAGGCGTAGTCATGGGGGAGGGGGTCTGCAATTCGGTGGACTAAGGATTGCACCACTGCTTTTTGCAGATGATGTGGTTCTAATGGCTTTATCGGTCTGCGACCTTCAGCATTCACTGGATCGGTTCGCAACCACAAGTATGAAGCGGCTCGGATGAGGATCAGCACCTCCAAATCTGAGGCCATGGTTCTCAGCAGGAAACCGATGGACTGTCAACTCCAAGTAGGGAATGAGTCCTTACCCCAAGTGAAGGAGTTCAAGTATCTCGGGGTCTTGTTCTCGAGTGAGGGAACAATGGAGCGTGAGATGGGCCGGAGAATCGGAGCAGTGGGAGCGGTACTGCAGTCGCTTTACCGCACCGTTGTGACGAAAAGGGAGCTGAGCCAGAAGGCAAAGCTCTCTGTCTACCGGGCCATTTTCGTTCCTACCCTCACCTATGGACATGAAGGATGGGTCATGACCGAAAGAACGAGATCGCGGATACAAGCGGCCGAGATGGGTTTTCTCCGCAGGGTGGCTGGTGTCTCCCTTAGGGATAAGGTGAGAAGTTCGGTCATCAGGGAGGGACTCGGAGTTGAGCCGCTCCTCCTTCGCGTCGAAAGGAGCCAGTTGAGGTGGTTCGGGCACCTAGTTAGGATGCCACCTGGGCGCCTCCCTAGGGAGGTGTTCCAGGCACGTCCAGCTGGGAAGAGACCAAGGGGTAGACCTAGGACCAGGTGGAGGGATTATATCTCTTCGCTGGCCTGGGAGCGCCTTGGGATCCCCCAGTCAGAGCTGGTTGATGTCGCCAGGGAAAAGAAAGTTTGGGGCTCTCTGCTGGAACTGCTACCCCCGCGACCCGACCACGGATAAGCGGGAGAAGATGGATGGATGGATGGATTCATCTGAAGTTAATATAATACGGTGTGTTAACATTTTACTTCAAACAACATTTAAAAGAACCTTGTTTTGTGTTATGTATACATGTGTTTGTGTGATTTAGTGTTTTGTTTTTTATATAGTTATTCTTTCCTTTTAAAAAGACAAATACAGCTTAATTTAAATAAGTTCCTTTATTGTAAGGCACAACATGTTCAGCATTCTCAACACATACAATACACAACAGCAACACAACATGTTCTTCAGTTATATTATGTCTCTAGGTTATAAATAGTTTTAGACTGAACAAAGCTGTTTATTAACTTTATTAAATCAAGTTTTAAAACATGACTATTTTATTTCAACAGGACCCAAAAACACAAGGTGTAACATGGTAAATACATACTGTGATTGAACACAAAAACACCATCTATTATTGACCTTTATAGCAAATTCAAAACATAAATGATAAAAAAACACCACCTTTTAGTATTAGACAGAAAATAGGTGACGAGACATATTTCAATTTTTTTAGATTAGGCCACTGTGGTGAGAGTAATACATATACTGTAGCTTGTATTCCATTTGTTTTGAAAATGTATATTTATACTTTATAAACAAACTGGTTACCCTTTTGTTAAATTAGCATACAGAACATTATGAAAACAAACTTGACTAATGGTCGGCTCATAACCTCAGAACACAGAAGAGGAAAAACTGCATAGATTCTCGTTTCATTTTGAAGGAGCTGCAGACCTAAAGTGTGTAGAAGACTTAAATGATTAAAAAGGTAACAATCACATTAATGTATTTAGGTTTTAGTTTCACTTTTACAAAACAGAGTTCCACATGTACTTTCTAGCATGTATGGCCATCTCCTCACTAGCCCTATGCTGCTGCTCCCCTGCCAGCTCTGTCTCTCCTTTACTCATCTTCTTCTTAAAATAAGAAGAGATGTCTGTTGACTTTCTCTTCATTTTCTGCAAATTGACATTACACACAGCAGTGATTAATAGTAGCCTACGCATTACACCAGCCCAGCATACCGACATCAGCTAACGTTAGCTTAGCAAGCTAAACTAACGCTAACTAGGATAGCCGCAAAAGTGTGTTTACAGACTAATTATACTTGAAGTCAAGCCAGCCTTTACTGAGCCCTGAGCCTGTTTTCCAGGTCTTCCAGCGTTTTTCTCGTTTTAATGCCATTGAACACACATTTTGATCAGAATAGCAGCTAAAGGTAAGTATCTCCGTTTGTTGCTACCTAAAGCGAACACACGAAAGCCTAAAGTGTTGTGGGGCTTAACAGACAGCGAACGTATACGACTTACCTTCTAGAGGTCTCGTGGATTTTTGTCAACTCCAGTCCAGTCAGTAGAAAGAAACGTTTTTCTGCAACCTGCTGCTGTCTGTGCGAATCTCAGAGTGGTGCGCGCGAGTTTCGGAGTGGTGCGCCGAGTATCAGAGTGTTACCATGGTAGCATAGGGAGAGGGAGGGGCTGCAGTATGAGCGTTGGAAGCTCAAATCAAGCGACTCGCTGGCTGTGTATTTGTTGTTAAATATCAGATAAACTACTACGCATACGTGACTGGCGAGGCGGTGTGTGTGGTGGGGGGGCCAACAAATATATCAGGGTGGCCATGATTGCTGCTGTATTTACTCCCTCCATCTGACAGGAGGGAGCCTCATGTGTCACTCCACGGAGTTCACTCCGTCACGGAGGGGGAGTGTGTAGGGGTAGGGCGTGGTTTGGGATTGGGCCATACACACGCACTTTTTTGGCCCCCCCACTTCTAAAATGAATCCGGCGCGCCTGTTGGCAGGTATGGTGTGTGTTTGAGGTTAATTTTCAGTTGTGTGTGTGTGAGGTGTTCAGTAGTGAATGAGAGAGTATTTCAGTAGTGTGTATGTGCAAGGCCAGATGTTTTCAGTAGTGTGTGCGCGAGGTTAGTTAGAATTTTGTCCTACACGGCCCCTCGTAGTTTACGCTTTTGCGCAACCAAATAGAAACTCCGAATTGTTTATTTCTGATTTACAAACCAGAAGTATATAAAGACGTTCCAATTCAAGTATCCTAATAAAAGTAATAGCTCTCAATAAAGCAAATAAATGCAAGTGTGTGTGCGTGTGTGTGTGTGTGTGTGTGTGTGTGTGTGTGTGTGTGGTGTGTGTGTGTGTGTGTGTGTGTGTGTGTGTGTGTGTGTGTGTGTGTGTGTGTGTGTGTGTCTGTGTGTGTGTGTGTGTGTCTGTGTGTGTGTGTGTGTGTGGCCTTGACTTATTTTGGCTTGTGTCGGGAAATCTGTGTTGGCTATTGCTCATCAGGAACCATCTGTGGTGACAACAGATTTACTGTGGACGAGATATACTGTGGACCAGAGTCACACACACACACACACACGCCCACGGTATCCTGTGTTTGCCAAAGAGTCTACACCATGTTGCTCAGTCTAAAGGGAGGCATCCTGACGCCCAGACTTACTGAACTCCATTATTCTCCAACTTCCTCACCTTAAATCTTACTCATCAGACGCTATGTTCGATGTATTCTGTGAAGACATATTGCTTAAAAAAATTCTGACAAAGAATGCCAAGAAGGAGTGGGAGGAAATTCCAACAAAAATTTCCATAACTAGTCATGGCTAAATATTAGGGTGACATGTGCTGACTTAAACCACACTAAAATCTCTGCATGATTAAATTACTACAATTTGAATAAAACCACTAAGCATTGTTGTCCATAGAGTAAGACGAGGACTACATTTAAACTAGCTACCAAAATAAACACTGTCATCACCTTATAAAAACTATTTTTGAATCCCAAAATAATGTATATTTATAACGATAATGACTGTATTTCCAAATTCCCAAAGTGACAAAACCAGTGTCCGGCCCACTCATAGTAATTTGATAGGAACAATGCTGGCTCTCCTTTTTATTTCTGTATGGAAAGTAGCGGGTGTTATTTTTATGTATAAATAATATATATAGCAAAATGCTGTATAACCAAAAAACACATCCTGACAACACAGCCGAGTGAGGCTAGACAAGATTCAGGCATTTGTGTAGAAGAAGAAAGAAAGAAGTATGGGGGGGGAGAGAAATGAGCATTCATGCCCCACAAATCATCTTTTCTAGACCTCACGCAGTCAAACAGTCACAGGTAATAATGCAAATATGCTTTACCCCGGCTTCTCCACAACCCTCTCCACTTAATATTTTTCTTTTGCAAACAGCTCTCATCCTCTGAGAAAAGCCAAGCCTCTCCAAATGTGTGGATGCGAGTTAGTTCAGACTCAGCACAGCACAAGAATGGGAAAAGTGCTGATGCAGGCTAAGGCTTCCACTCAGGAGACTAAAATTAGAATGAGTTTCAAAGGTTGAATATTATACAAAAAGCACATTTTCATGGCTTTTAAACCTGTGTCCCTGGTGTGTTTAGACAACCGCAAAGTTTTGGAAGAAGCAATTATTGGTGAAAATGTGAGGAATAGATTAGTCTCCCTACATAAGATAAATTGTATTCCGTATTCAGGTTCAGGGGTTCAGTAGAACCACCAATAGTGCTGCACTGATGACATATTTTTTGTCAGCCGATGCAAATGTTATGGGATTTTTCCATTAGATTTCGATTTATTGCAGAAAATAAGCTCTGTGGCCAACACATGTTTAAGATACTTAACACTTGTTGTTTAAAAGCTTAATCTCTACATATCAAAACCATTTTATAATTTTTGAAGGGTAAATGCAATCTGCAGAAATAATATGCTAAGGTGATAATGGTTTTTAACTAGTTAATTTTCGACACTTCGACAGCTGTTTTTCTGATTACATTACATGTCACTATTAGACGCCCCCCCCCCCCCAGCTGTTGACAGCTCCGGAGGCCGGGCAGGACCTGGTGTCGGCCGGACAGGAACCTGAGCTGGTGGGACAGGCGTAGATGGGATCCTGGACGGAACAGGGGCTGGTGTCAGTGGGATAGTCACCGGTGTTGCCGGGACAGGTGTTCCCGACGAAAAAAGGGCCGGTTTTGGCAGGAATCCTGGCGGAACAGGTGTTCGACGGGACCTCCAACAAGACAGCACATGGTGTCGGCAGGACCCTCAGCAGAACCCCCAACGAAACAGAACATGGAGTTGGCAGGAACCCCAGCGGAACCCCCAACGAAACAGGGCATGGAGTTGGCAGGACCCCCGACAAAACAGGTGTCGGCTGGACCCCAAACGGAATAGGACATGGGGTTGGCAGGACCCCCGACGAAACAGGTGTTGGCTGGACCCCCAATGGCACAGGACATGAAGTTGGCAGGAACCCCAGCGGAACCCCCAACGAAACAGGGCATGGAGTTGGCAGGACCCCCGACAAAACATGTGTCGGCTGGACCCCCAACGGAATTGGACATGGGGTTGGCAAGACCCCCAGCAGAACAAAGCCTGGAGTTGGGACATGAGTCGGCGGGACCCCCAACGGTGAAGGGACTTGAGAAGGGACTAGAGAAGGGACTATATAAGGGACTTGAGAAGGCCGGACCGCAAACAGGAGACATGGAGCTGGAGTCAGTCGGAACGCCGACAGGACACGGGGAACTGGCGTCGGTCGGAACGCCGACAGGACACGGGGGGCTGGCGTTGGCCGGAGAGCCAGTACTGGGGTCGGAACTGGAGCCGGAACCAGAGCTGGAACCATGGCTGCTGGGGCCGGAACCATGGCTGCTGGGGCCGGAACTGGAATCCTGGCCTTGCGTCTCCCAGAGACCTTTTGGAGGCTCCGTGGACCTCCTAAGGCCAGGCTGGATCCCAGGAAGGGGTTTGAGGATTGAGGCCGGCACTCAGGGCTGCTTGTAAAAGTCTTAAGCCACTCGGGCAACAAGCTCCAGAGCCAGGGCTTGTTGGCCACCTCCATGCGTGCCTCCTTCAGGGCAGGCTCTCTGACCCTCTGGATGAGGCTCTCATCCACTTATAACAAATGTACTTCAGTGGATCCAACTCTTGAGGAAATGAAAAAACTGCTGGGTCTGTTCGTACTGTCAGGTTTGGGGAAAATAGGACCCAAGTGCAGTTAAAAATACAAAAAGGTTTGGTAACAAAAAGCGAGCTTTATTAAAAAAAGTCGAAGACAGGAAAAACAAGAAACTAACATTAAAGAGCTTACGAAATGAAGGACAATACTGTTCTTATAACGATAATATATACTATTATTAATGGGAAATCATTTGTCATTCATGACAATATGCCCGCTGTATTTATAAATCGTGATTTATTACAACTTTCCATGCTCGCTTCCGATGTTACACGACCGCTCCGAACAAAACAGCTTTCGCCGGTTAGTGACGTCACGCACGTCACGAGTAGAACACTTGTTGAATAATACACTACCTATATGGCTGATGTCGGACTCTGGAGACAGAATCGAGTGACAGTGAGCATACCTGCCAACCCTACCAATTTGGGCGGTAGTCTACCACTTTTGACATGTTTCTACCGCCTACCGACTCAGCTGGCTTTCCCTACCGATTTTCAATCTTCCCAAACTATAACAAATAAAAAAGACACTACATAGACACTGGACTCGACTTTTGGCAGACACCGTTTGCAGCTTGTCTGTGATCGCATCATACAAACAGTCCTCTGTGTTTCTGAAAGAGAAACAACGTGCAGACCGGGGATAACGCTGCCTTTCCTCTGCACCCCCGAGGCTGATGGGTAATCACTCCCAAATGAGTGAGGGAACAGAGACGAGGCATTTGAGTCCTGCAGGATTTCCCCGTTAGTATCAGTGTCTCGAAAACACATGTTGGCGACTGAAAGACATCCAGTGTTTGATCTTTTCCTGAAGCATCCTTCACCTACAGTGTTTCAACTGAAAGAGGACCACAAACACACACAAAATATAATATAATTTTGAGATTTGGGGATATTTATCTCCCAGTCTTTCACTTTTTCTAACATTTTCAACACCAAACATGTCGTTAATGTCTCTAGTGAATCAGATTGCTAGTGAAAGCAATCTGAAAGCCTGTACATTATTTATATCAGACTTTATCAGTAGACAAATGCAGGAAATGACTTTTTTAATGCAGTATTTTCTGATTTATGGCGCAACACAAAGATATTTCGCTCTGTGCAAACCTTTGACTAATATGTCAACAACATGAAACAAGAATATGAACCTGGCTTTATCCAATGTTCACACTGTAGTTCTACATCCTGACACATCCTTCATCTACACTGTCTCAACTGAAAGAGGACCAGAAACACATAAAAAATATAATAAAATGACTTTGGGATATTTATCTCCCATTCTTTTACTTTTCGGGCATTTTACAGACCAGACATGTCGTTGATGTCACTGTTTACCAAACTACCACTTTTTCTGAAAAATGCATAAAATGATGCAATATATGTTAAATACATGGTTTATACATGTAATTACTGGGGTTCCATTTCTTCTGATTACCTCATTTGAGCGTGCACATTTGCCTCGCGCAAACCTACCTCTTTTGGATTTGGAAAGGTTGGCATGTATGCAGTGAGTCGTCAATAGACTCGGTGCACTTTCAAGAAGAGGAGGATTTTATTGAAGAGGATGCCGGTGTGGTGGAATCAGATCATGCGGGCGAGTCTAACGTGGTGGAACCATACCAGTTTGAGCCACAGTATTCAAGTAGCGGTAGAGATACAGACGGGAACAAACATGGGGATGATGATCCTGGATTTGGCGGAGATCCGATGCGGCAACAGAACACAGACTGGTATACATTTTACTTTAATTCATAGAGATTCTCAATACATAGTAAATCAATAACAATACATCCTAATGTAGCAGGCACACTTGGCTCAGGCAACATAACAGAGACTGGTATATACATTTGACTATAATTCATAGAGATTCTCAATAAATAGTAAATAAATAATAATAACTGCTGAAAAAACCAGCTTAGATAAATGTAGCTGGTCAGGCTGACCAGCCAGTATATATTAGGCTGGAATGGTTGGCTGAAGAGGGGTTTTGGACACTTTAGCTGGCCAGGATGGCTGGTTTATCCATCGATCACCAGCTTATGTTTAATAATAGTATTAAATATACCATGCTAGGAGCTTACCAGGATTCCAGGTGACCAGCATACATTAAATATTGGTATAATTATTCAAACAAGAGAACATAAATATATTACAAAGATTCATTGTGTCATGTATTCTGGTATCTACCAAAATAAAGACATTGTATAGTGTTCATAACAGTATTTTAATTTCATAAATAGCTAATTAATATAATAAAATACACAGTAACAATACAATAAGTATACAAATAACAACCAACCTGCAAATCAACCTACACATCAAAATAAATATTATTATCTAAAACCGGTGCATTTGATTTCAAATAAAAGTAATAAATAGAATTCAATATTTAAATAGTAACAAAAACCGTAACACTATATATGCTAAGAAAAAGGCAACAAAGAAAGTGTTTTTGGTTTTTCCTTGGTCATGTCCATAATGTTTCCCGTTGTGTAGCGTCCAGCCTTTCCCAATCTGGCCTGCACTTCTGTCTGTTGAAGCCACTTCTTCAAGCAAACTGAAAAGAAATGTACAGATATAAGTACACTGTAAAAATAAAACTTGACATTTACGTTAACATTTGGGCTGCTGTGGTTGCCAGAACCGTTAAAGTATAATACATTACAAATTACAGTTAGTTGGCATAGACGTTACAGTCAACAATTGCTTATGGTGAATTACAATGGCAAAAACCAATAGAGCTAGTGACGGTGCAGCGGTATTATCTGGGAAATAGAAGAATCGGATCAGGATTGGCAGACAATCAATATCAAATTAATCGGATCATTATTAGCATCTGATCACCTTTGTCGACTTGCAGCCTAAATACAAAGATAACTCCACTCCTCTCCTACCTCTAATGAGCCTTGGTAGAACTAGTGTCCGAGTCATAGGGTCCAGAACTGACTGAAGACATGTGGAACAGAGGACAGGCATGGTTCGATGTACAGGAAACTGGAACTTTGAACAGGTGTTTTCGTCTTTTCTGCCTGAAGATTCACAAGTTCTTGATCAGGTGTTTGATGTGGGCTGGCATGATCCTTTCTGCAGCGATAAATAAAGAAAACAAAGAAAACATTTTTAATAATGGTAATGATGGTAACAACAATAATATTAGTATAACTATTTATATAGCACTTACACAATTGCAAAGTGATTCTCACAACAAAAATAAAGAACAAAACAATATCAAAACTAATTATTATAGGAATGTTAAGAGACAAAGAAATGTTTTTTCAGTCATTACAATGCACTGTTGGAAATTACCTTCCAAAGGCTAAATTCAAACTCAATACCATAAATAACTGGGTACCAAAGTGCTTTGCCTGTTAGAACACGTTCCACACGGAGCAGCAAAAATCCGGCTGTGTCACGATCCTTATGTTATGTCACGTTTTTAGTTTTGTATGTCTAGGTTTGGGTTTATTTTGCTGTTCGGGGGCCTGTACTACGAAGCTGGTTCAACCTAAGCTGGATATGTTTGAGTTAGCCGGTTGGCCTAATCCAAAACATACGCGCTCTCGCTAAACGGTAGGGGAGACCAGGGACAGTTGTAACACGGGTCGGTTGTAACACCTTCAATATCTCCAATCACAAACAAGCCAGAGTGATGAAACTCACTCTGCACATGCGCAGTTAGATGGTAAGATCGCTGAGAAAAAAAGGAGCCATGTTTGAATTTCTCGCGTAAGATATCAGCAAAAGTGTGTTTCTGAGGTAAAATATTAACTACAATTATATGATGTATTTTTTGGATACTGTCTTGAGTTCAAATGTCTAGGAATCCAAACTAGTATTATTAGAATCACTGTTTTGTAAGCTACAAATATAACTAGCTAAATATGGGTCAAGCTAGCAACCAGGCAGGTTCACAGGGGGTGGAAGCAAGACTGGTGGTCCTGGGACGGTTGTAACGGGACGGTTGTAACATGGCACATTTACAATGATGGCTCATTTGCTTGAATGATCAATTGTTCATTCAAGCATACAGTTGTATTGTTGGTTGGTGTGCATTGTCCCTGTAAAAATAAACAGAATATAATACTGTACAGTAGGCCTAAAGTGTGTGTGTGTGTGTGTGTGTGTGTGTGTGTGTGTGTGTGTGTGTGTGTGTGTGTGTGTGTGTGTGTGTGTGTGTGTGTGTGTGTGTGTGTGTGTGTGTGTGTGTGTGTGTGTGTGTGTGTGTGTGTGTGTGTGTGTGTGTGATGGAAATCTAAAAACCCCAATACTGTAGAGTACAAGTCAGAAAACAAATAAATGGTGAATCCAACAGAATTGAATCCTCAAAATGAGTGATCTGTACATCTCAAAACCCAATTCAAGCGACCTTTCACCTCCACTTAATTAAATGCACTGGTTGCAAGATAAAAAATGTGAGTTAATTGATTTTAGATAAACAGTTTAAGTTGCAACTTAATTGTGTCATTTGAACTCTGATTTCTGCGTTAATTGACTTCACCCTAAATTCAAGTTGAGGTATTGTAATGCAATTGGCTTGATAACTTAATTGTTCTACACCTTGAGTTAAGGATTTCAAGTCCACTCCCACTTAAGATGCCTGGACAAGTTCCCACAGTTAAGACAAATAGAAATATACAAAGGACATTTTAAGGTGAGCGTCATCTTTTGCCATTCAAATACGACTTGAAATTCAAACTCTCCTGATTGAAACATCATGTGTTGAAATAAACAACTGCAGTTCAAAAAATAAAAAGTGAATTGCCTAATATTTTTGTTGTGGAATCAATTAATTTCTTTCTTTAAAGGCAAAAACATGAATAAGCTAAAAGGAAAACCCTATTGAATACAATATTATTTGGAGCAACTTAATTTACAAATGGCTGTCCACTTAAAAACATCTGTTCATGTTCAACATGTGGTAATTAAGTATACACAACTTAAGATTACATTTAAATCATACGGTAAAACAAGTTGGAACGTTTGGAGTAATCAACTTAAAAACTTGTGTTTATGCTACCAATTATTAAGTAAGTGGTAATTGAAAACACCTCTGATTGTAGAGGAAACGCCTTTTCCCCTAACTCAAATAACTTTGTTGCTTTAACAAAATGTCATTAGAAGTTGTCTTAACTCAATAACCATCGATGCAACCTATTGCCTTGATTCTCTTTGTTAAGCCAAGCATTTGTTTTTAGAGTGTACGTAGACTGGGCCTCCCATATAACCTGGCTGAGCCGATATAAAAACAATCAGCCAAATAACTTCTCAAAACATCATTGATTACTATTTTTTTAAGTACTTTTAGGTTGGCAGTAAACATAAGTCAGAGGTACATGGTGTACTTTTCCTTCACTTAATTATTTAATACCTTTAGTTACTTCACAGATCTGGATGAACGATGTGAAATATAATCAAGTGATATAATCAGATTTTAGTTCCACCTGGAGTAAATCCACCAGCTACCCTGCAGTATACAAAGTCATTCAAACTAGCTGCACCTTTACCAGCTTTGAGAACACTTTCATGATCAATCATTATAAAACACATCATATATATTATTCTGAAATGGACCAATCTGCACAACGATTACTTTTACTGTCGCTACTTTCACTATATTTTGATGAGAATACTTTTCTACTTTTACTTGAGGAACATTTTGAATGCAGGACTTTTACTGTACCACTCTGGTACTTCTACTTTTATTCAAGTACAATATCTGAGTACTTTAGTCTGAATTTCTAGCTACAAAATCACGCAGCGCTGCATACAAAATAACCTCACAATGGTAACAAGTGGAAAATAATATTTACAAATGTGTACAATGATTTGTAGGTAATTTTGACTACTCAAAACACCTGACTTATACAAAGGAAGACTGTGTTCATTCTACAATTACATGGGATTAAAGTAACATGTAGTTTTACTTGTATAATATTTCCATTTTGTATAAAAGACCGTTTGTTTTCATCTGTTTTAGAATAAACAAAGTATTGGCTTCAGAATACCAAACTTGTTTCGGCAAATTCAGATGATAAATACAACTTTGAAACTTGTAACGGCATAATTACAAGCAGAGAACGGAGTAATGTAACATCACAAGCATAACAACAGCCGTGTGTTATGAACACTGCTGTGGGTGCGCAAATCATGAGGTCATCAAACTGGCCTTGTATGAGAGCGATGCCTTTAGAAACTTGGAGAGAGACCAACCTTGTACACAATGCCTGGTTGTACACAGTAGCCTTGACACAAACGTGTGAATCTGTAAGGTTTACCCTTATATTCAAATGTGAACAAAATTGACTGTCTTTGTGTACAGGAACACTGAAAAAATGCATTTGAGAGATCTTATTACAGTAAAAAAATGCTGCAGAGGCTGGAACTTAGGAAAGAATCAGATAAGGACTTGGGACGAGCGCTGTATGCCCAGCTGCATTTACTGTAAATCCTAGACAAATCTCCACTCGTCAGGAGGTTTTGTCTCTGATCTTTTTGACAGGAAACACTGGAGTGCGTACCGGAATCGTTACACGGAATAATGACCCCTTGTTTAAGCAGAGAGGTAAACACTGAGTCCATCAACATGGACATTAAACCTACGTCATATCTGTGAGCTGCCCAGAGTGAGCATGGCCCATCTGAAAGCGCGGCAGGAAGCTCAGAGATATGAGAATTACCCCATCATCCTCAACCAACAGCAATGTGCGTAGAACGGCTACGTTTGTACACATTTTCATCTTATACATGTCACCTGACATATAGTACATAACATATTCTGTGTGTGTAGATGTCCAATCAGTGACTGACTCCAAATCTTTAACGATTAGACCCAAATCCCTCTATCTCTCAGTGGGCCCCCTGGCTAGTGAAATGTGTGGACCGCCCCTGGGATTTGACACAGTTTGTATTGTGTGGGTGTGAGTGCAACAGGAACCAGCGCTGCGCAGCAAACTCCAAGCTTAGTTTTAAGCATGAGCTCCTCATTCACACATTCTAACAGAAAAACTCATCATAGCATTTACACAGATTAACAACATTAACAACGTTAGCACGTATAATGCAAATGATGAAGCCTCCATGAACACAGCAGGTGGAAAAACACGTTGATCAGTCAAACGCAACAACGCCTGAGAATCAGGATATGTCAGCAGCCATTTAATACACATTCACACAGTTCTTTATCATCAAAAGTTAATGAGTGCATACATCTACCACTAAATTTGCAATCAGGCAAATCTGCCCTTTTTACTATAGAACATCAACACCCATGATAGCTAAAGTTAGTGTGGGACATTTCTCAAATGCTGTTTCACTGTCATATTTCAAATATGTACCCTCTTTAACCACAGGCATGTCTTCTACATTTTCCAATTTTCAAAAGCATGATGTGTGTGTATGTATTCACTTCCCTGGTTCGATGATGCTGGCTGAATTTCCATCTCACTCGATCGGGTCCCCTCCTCCCCATCTGGTGTAGGTCAGTCTGATTGTGAATGACGTCCTTGCTGTCCCCCTCTCTGCCTCCACTCGCCAGTGTTCTGTGAGCAGTCCCATAATCCAATGTTCAACACTGCCACACTTGAAACATCTTTCTCAAATGAAGGTCTTGCTTCTCGTCTTCTGCCTCGGAAAAACCTCTTCTGCCTCTCCCTCGGTATTGTGACCGGCCAGCATTCTGCGTAGCTTGCGCTGTGTCTGTGAGTCCGTTGAGAAAGGCATTACTGAGGTGTGTTGCCCAAACACTTGCTTGGGCTTGGGTTTGTTTATCCCGCTGTTGTCCCCATCTACTTGGGGCTGATGGGGGTGGCGAGCTTGGAGTTGACTGCATGGCTGGGGCTTGTAGTGGCGGTGGAGGTGGAGGTGGGCCAGCCGGATTGCCAGGGTTGTACCCCGGGGGAGGTTAAGGATACCCAGTCGAGGAGAGGTCATTCAGGCCTGCAATGGAAGAACACAGAGATGTCTGGGGTTTACATGGTTTTGGAAATAATTTATTTTCCTTCTTTTCTTCACATTCATCTTCAACCTTAATATTTTCTTTAATGCCCAATGCCAACTGCCTTCTTTCACGGCATTCTGCTTAATCCTCCCAGTATTTATTATAAACACTTTCTGTGAGTGTCCAGTTTTCTATATAAGTCTTTTACTTTAACTTTATTTGTATTTCTACTTCTTTCTTGAAGAATAAATGTATTCTTTAGTTTCTTGATTTTTTATTTACTCAAAAACCTCCCTTTGGAAATCCGAACATTTCCGTCCATATATTTAATTTAGACAGACTGTTTTCACCATATTTTACTCTTATGACGTCTACAATCGGGCCCTCAGGAGGGTGTACAAGCCCCCTACTTTGCCTTGCTCCCATGACAAAATCACCATTTGTTTCACAGTACAAATCGTGCAAAAAACTAATCGTAAACCCACTTTCTACGACGGGATAAACCCTATGTGATGTTTGTTTCACAGTACAACTCACGTAAAAAACTAATCGTAAACCCACTATCTACGACGGGATAACCCCTATGGGATGTTTGTTTCACAGTACAACTCACGTAAAAAACTAATCGTAAACCCACTTTCTACGACGGGATAAACCCTATGTGATGTTTGTTTCACAGTACAACTCACGTAAAAAACTAATCGTAAACCCACTATCTACGACGGGATAACCCCTATCTTCGAGCAGCCCCTTTCATAAACGTCATGGAGTTTTAATTACGTTTAACTTTAAACAATTTAGACATTGTACATCTCACCCAGTATTGGAAAGCCTTTCTAAGTCCGTTTGGTCTCGTGAAGTCAATCAGTTCCACCCCCGCCGCTGGTCCTCTCGTCCCGTACTGTTTTTGTCGCGGGGTAGAGGGAATCCGAGGATCCTGTAGCTACCAACCAGCGTCCGGAGGTGTTCCCAATCGAACTTGCAGAGACCCTGCTCGCAGCGCCAATTGTTATGGAAATCTAAAAACCCCAATACTGTAGAGTACAAGTCAGAAAACAAATAAATGGTGAATCCAACAGAGTTGTCTTTCTGGTGATGTTTATTCGAGGCCTCAAACAAACATCAGATACAATAAAATATAGACACAGGTCTCACAGAGTATAGGATAGTCTGCGCGAGTGTGCGCAGTTGAATATAATAGCAAAGCAATATAAAGGGAGAGTAAAAAGGTGGGGAGGAGAAGAAATCTTCACACGGTCACATTGTTATTAGACACCTGGCCTTGAGCTGTAGAAGTTCTCGTGTGACTTTGTGTGAGTCAACTCAGTAGCCAAAACAGCTCTGTGGCCTTGAAGTAGAGAAGATAGAGGAAAACAGCACAGTAACCAAATGAGAAGCATTTGGTTACTTTAAACACATCAGGATATAATAACATTTCCACTACAGTGTGTGTGTGTGTGTGTGTGTGTGTGTGTGTGTGTGTGTGTGTGTGTGTGTGTGTGTGTGTGGTGTGTGTGTGTGTGTGTGTGTGTGTGTGTGTGTGTGTGTGTGTGTGTGTGTGTGTGTGTGTGTGTGTGTGTGTGTGTGTGTGTGTGTGTGTGTGTGTGTGTGTGTGTGTGTGTGTGTGTGTGTGGTGTATGAGGGCCTCAAATGAAGTTGAGAAGGGCAAATCATTCAGGGAAGTGGCAAAGTCCCTGGATATATGCCATGTCACCCTGTACCGGTTCCATACAAAGAGGCTGAGGTTGGAGAGTCAGGGATCACAAACACCACCAAGAGTAGGCCACTAGACACCAAAGAAGGTGTTCTCAACAGAGCAGGAGATGCTTTTGAGAGACTACCTGATGGAGGCAGCTGATTTATATTATGGTCTCAGCTCAAAGGAGGTAGGTCCACATAATTAAGGTAGAAGCACCTCTCAGAGAACAGTTTAATCCTTCACAGAGGATGATGCTGTGTGTGTTATCTGTTATCCTGTTCATTGCTCATTGTTTGTTGGAGGATGTGTGAAACCCCATTCAAATCTTGTTGCCTTAGAATTTGACAGCTTTCCCTATTTGTTGTCATGTAGTGTGAAAAAGGTAACCGTTATTAACATGTTACAACCGTGCCTGGCATGTGTTACAACAGTTGAGTTTAAAAAAAAAAATACATTTTCCAACCTGTACTTATTTCATAAAAACATCTTAAATACATTGTTTCAGTAGCTGACATATTGATAATGTATAATATAGCAACATGGCTATCCTATTGTAAATGTTTTTTTACTTATTGGGGAAAAACCCAAAAAGTGTTGCAACTGTCCCTGGTCTCCTACTACGACGCTGGTTATCAAGTGGATCGCTCAAGCCAGCCGTGTCCTATCTAGCGAGGTGCGCGTTCATATGAAAGGGGAGGTATTTGGTGCATTCGACCAATCACAAACATGGACAAGCGTACTGACAGCGCAGCGTCATACTTCCTGAATGAAAAGTAAACTATATAATTAGACAAATATGAAGACGTTAAACTTTAAACATCCATGACTTAAACACTTTATCCAGGATAAAAGTCACATAGTTGCACCTGCAAGGTGAATACAGTTGGTAACAGAAACAGTGTTTGAATGAGTACATTAACAGGTTTATGATATCACTGCCCCGTCTAAGACACGAGTGGATCTGACTTTAATTACATTTGACTCGAGTGTTTCGTCAACTTAATGTGTTGCTTAAAATAATACTTCTGCATACAGTATGTGACACTGTGAGTGTTGCACGGCCAGATACGGCTCAGCTGACTCAGATAAGGAGATATATGATACATTATGATGTGATATGCCGCGGACTTAGTGCTGCGTACCGGTACGCCGAACCGGTACTGGACTTGTAAAAAGTTTCGGTTCAAGTCCGGTTAAAACCGGAACGTCGGGAACCGGTACTTGGACTCGCAAAAAAACTAGCACTTACGTATATTCTCCTTTTTGTTATAAACCATCTAAAACCTCCCTTAAGGCAGGAGAGACTGAACATAGTCAAGGGAAGCTTATAAAAGTTAACAGCATTTAATTACACAAAAGATGCGGTGGTGTACAAATGAAATTGCAAAAGGAGGCGCTCTCCTCATCTCCCGTCAGCCCAGGTCAGGGGGTAGAAGAGATCAATTATTGGCTCGCTCTTCCTGTTGTCATCTGAGGTCTTCTCCTATTGGCCGGCGTCGTGGGGGGCGGGTCCAATGCAATTCCTGCCTTTTTCTGTTGCTAAATTACATCATTCTGGTGTCTGTGGTTATTTAAACATTCCCTGATAAACGTTATTCAGCGTCAATAAATGAGTGCTAATCCCAGTGTGCTCAGTGTACAACATCACATGTCATTTCACCTTCGATTCACGGTTTGAAAACGTAGCATTTCGCCACATGCTAATACTAACCGGAAGTGAAGAATTTTCAGAATAAAAGTATTAAGTTAATAGTGTGAACTTCCGTTTTTTTCAGAATAAAACTGATTTAAATTAAATAGTGTATTTAATTCAAATTACGCCATATCAACATTGATTTTAATTTCTAACAGTATGTATGTACATCACTATGTATGTAGTATGTACTGTATAATGTACACATGTAGAGTTGTAGAAAATACATCGTGTACAGACAGTACAGTACACTCTGACTGTACAGTCACTACAGTGTAGCCTATACTGTATAGTAGGTGTGTAACAGTGTAATGCGTATAGTCTACTCTACACTCTACCTTTCAGCAACGTTTTAGGGATTTAGGCTCAGTCAGCTCAGGGACTGTTTGGTTACTTTAGTTTGGTAAATGAAATAAATGTTTGAACTTTATAGTAGTTCACTGTAGTTGCTGTCATAAGTCATTTGTAGACTAACTACATTTGTACTTTGTAGAGAAATATAGACACAAGTTGGAAGGGAGCACAATAAACCTGACGAGTTTGAATTTGAGTTGATTATGAGTTTATTTTCAATTGATAATTAGCTCACAATAAGTTCACTTTAGTTACTCACACAACTTGACACAAGCCATGGGTTCAGGTCCGCACTTATAAGTCCGGACCTGAACCTGAACCTCTGGACTTGAGTCCGGACCTGAACCTGAATGTGAGTCCAGGTACGCAGCACTACGCGGACTGTACTGAATGTTACTCTGATCCGGTTACTTATGTTGTGGCAGATATTTAAGTAAGCTTTCTTAACGCTAATGTTATAATAGTCAGATTGCTCTGAAGATGGGAGGTGATATTCTATTAATGTTCACATTCACACAGTCGGTGATCTTTGCCGGCCGTCTTTCCTGCAACGGCAGTTTTTCTGTATTTCCTTTCTCCTGTAATATGACTTGATCGCTTTAAACTCCGCACACTGAGCTCTGATTGGTCAGCAGGCGGTGCTTTCACTGAGTTGATCTCTTAGCCTGCAACCTAACCTGCTCCGGAGCAGGTTAGCCGCACAGCATAAGTTACCATGGAGATCTAGCCTGCTAAAAAGAGAACCAGCATCGTAGGACCGGAAAGCCGGAGTTTTCCCTGAAGTTAGCCGGCTAAGCGGAAATCCTGCTTCGTAGTATACCCCCCAGGGTCGAGTCGAACTAGTCGACTAAAAGTATGAGCATTTTAGTCTTATTTTAGTCGACTAAAACAGTAAACATTTTAGTCAAGATTTAGTCGACTAAAAGTCTGAGCATTTTAGTCTTATTTTAGTCAAAGAAAACTAATTATTTTAGTCTACTTTTTGTCAATGAAAACTGTTTTCTAAAAGTCTTTTTTAGTCATCAGATTATATAGAACATTTCAGTCAAACTAGTCTAGCCAAAACCAATAATTTGTCATTTTAGTCAAGCGTATTTCACAATAATATTATATCTTGTCCTTATTTGATGAAAAACACAGGTTGAATGATTGAGAAGCTTTGCAGAGAGTATCTGCTCAGGTTTGTGGTGTTTTTACCAGCTGTGTTATGGCCACATTGCTTCCCTTCTGATAAAACAATGCATTAGCTTTTTTTTCTCCGCCTCATTGTAGCGAAAATGGGCCCAAATATCACATTGTTTCTTTCTCCCAAGCAGTGGTGGCTTTAGACTTTTTCGTTGTCAGTCATTTTGACGGACAGGATCGTAACATTTCCGTCATAATCCATTATTATCCGTCGAGTGCACAATTTATCAATCACTCGAGCTGACGGGGGGGTATTCGGTTAACGCGAGTGCGACCACTGCTCCCAAGCCCTGTTGTTGCCATTTTATTTTCTGTTAAATAAGGTTAGTTAGACCATGAGTTAGACCCGAGTCTTCCTGACAGTTCATATTTTGCCGCTGCCCGGTGTAATTCAAATCTACCGCCGCACGCACCACAGACACACAGCTGCTGCCCAGCCACAGCACCGGAGATGGAACTGCTGGGAGAAAAACTGACTATCAGAGATGTAACGTTATCTTTGATAATATTTTGTCTCCTCATTTTTCGTCAACGAAAATAAAGAGAGATTTTGGCATAGTTTTTATTTAGTAAACTACATTTTCGTCTCGTCACTTTTCGTCAACGATATTGCATGATGATTTCGTTACAGTTATTGTTTACTGCTGTCGGTGCCGTCTCGTCATCATCTCGTTTTCGTCATGGAAAAAAAGGTCGTTGACGAACATATTTCGTCATAGTTTTAGTCAACGAAATTAACACTATCCTCAACAATGGTCTGTATAGTTGAGTAGAAAAAAAGCTGTCCCTACAATTTCAGGTAGATTAGCACACATTTGTGAGAAAAGTTAACAATGAAGCACAAAACCCCTCTTTGTATTAAGCTAGCTGCCACCTAAAGTACAGCTTAACATGCTAACCTTTGGTGAGCTACAGTAAAGCTAACTTCATGTTCAACACAAAACCTTTAACGCGCATTACATTGACGATTTTAAACACAACTTAACTCTCTCTACTTGTAAGATAACGTTTAGTTAACTTACCCTTAACAGGTTAAAGTGGAAACACAAACTGCAGAAAAAGTTAGCTGCTAACTGTTGTTAGCTAAGACAGCTAGCTCTTAAAGAGCCTGTGACACGGGTTTCACCCATCATCCAAACCCATCAATTTTACTAAATATTGTCCCCTTGAAACCGTTACTGAACTGATTTGGGATATTTGTACTTTGATAACCATTAATCTGCCCTTCAATGTTGACCATATTCTGGATCTTCTTGGGGATTCTTCAAATCCCGCCAAATTATGTGTGACGTAATTGCGGTCCAAGAGCTCCAGCTGCACCGTCCGGATCCCAGCATCTGCATGCAAACGCACGATGGCGCACACAGCAGCAAGCTCAGACAGCAATGACAGTTTAATTTTGAACGTGTCTGAGAGCTCATATGAGGCTGAAAGATCGGTTTATGTTGTATCTGTTAGAAGTTTAGGACTTAGGTGCGTCAATATGGGCGATCATACGGTCATGTAGCCAGTGGTGGACTGGGACTAAACGGGTCAACGGGGGGAGTGGGGGATGTGCTAGTGACTTATCCGACCGGCCCACTTCGGTACCGGCCCATCGGGTTTCGTCCCGATGGCTAAGTCGCCACTGCACCCAGCCCAGCCCACGTAAACTGTCAACGGGGGGAGCCTCGCTGCGGGGAAACGGTGGACCTAGTGTCCCAATCGGAGTGGGAATAATAATATTAATCATAATCCGTGCATTTTATCCATTAATTTCCCCAACATTGTGGTAAAAAAAACACACGTTTAATCCATGTTGGTGTACAACTACAGTACAAAAAGCATCGGTTTGTTTTTTCATCAGGAAATGCAGACCGGCTCAAACAAACGATTTGTAATCATCCTCCTCACGATCATTTAATGTAGCATATGTTCGCCGAATTGACATGAAAGCACTAATAAATATAGTTTAATCCACTTGAGTTTACAACTACAAATATAATCGATTTGTTTTTATATCACATCCGACGGGAGGAAATTCAGCAGCTCTCACTACCGATTTTTAATCCTAATTTAATCATCTTCACCACGATCATTTATGTTTATGTTCGCCGAATTGACATGAAAGCACTGACAAATATGAATATACTGTTATTAACGTGCCTAAACTCAGTAATTCACCATTTCTACGCATGACAACACACTTTGTCCGTGTTTGGCTCTCTCGCCGCACGCTGAAGCATTCCCGCATTGACGTCACTTCCGGCTTCCCCCAAAACCTATTGATATTTATCGGAACGGTATCGCACCTTCTTTTTTAAGCTGACGGTTCGAGATTACTAGTAGCCCAATATTTCATTGCACAACAGTTGTTGGGAGGCTGTCACAGGCTCTTTAAGGGAAGTAACATGGCAAACTTAAGGTTAAGTTAACATTAACGTAACGTTGTAAGAAAGCAAAACGAACCTTCGAGAAAGCTTTTACTCTCTCTCCTAGAGGGCATTGTTGATTGTTCGAAACACGATCTCTCGATGTGCTGCCCACACATTTTCATCGACCCCGGGTTACCTGGTCCAGCAAAAGTCTGCCTCGTACGACGCACTTGTTTTGTCCATATACGCAACATTTTATCATTTTTTGGCCACAAAAACATCCCATAACCAGATGTTGAGACGGCCCCACATCCCCATATAACATATCGCTTGCCAATTATTCTTGGCGTCTTATTGCTGTGCATCCTTTGTCATAATATTTAGCCCTTCAATGCATTCAAACAGGACTGAGCTCAGCTGTGTTCTACTCATGACGTCACCGCCGGAAATGGTCGAAGTTGATGTTTCCGGCGCGACGTATGCTGTTATAATCGCGATTTAATAAAAAAATCATATGGCAAATTTCACAATACAAATGCAACCTCTATCATATACCAAGCCCACTAACAGGTGCTAATAGCATTTCGTAAGCTCTTTAACAAAACCGGGGAGCGCGACAGGCGGGAACAGGCAGGAGACATGGACTAGCATAGACAGGTAGCATGGACATGAAGAGACGACGAACATACATGGAGCACAGGGGAAGACAAGACTAAATACACAGAAGGGTAACCACAGGACAAGACACAGCTGGGCAGGGGAGGCAGAAACACAAGGGCAACAGGTGAACACAATCAGACAATCAGACACACCAGGGAAGCTAAAGACAGGAAGGCAAACACAGGACCAGCCAAGACACAAGGAGGAAAACATTTCAAAATAAAAAGTGTAAAATGAAAACAACATGAATCCAAAACCATGACATGTCTGAGGGGCAGTGTAGGCCAACATTCAAACTAACCTTGCACACACACACTACTGAAAACATCTGGCCTTGCACACACACTACTGGAATACTCTCACATTCACTACTGAACCCCTCACACACACTACTGAAAACATCTGGCCTTGCACACACACTACTGAAATACTCTCACGTTCACTGCTGAACACCTCGCACACACACTACGACAGTTTAATGGTGGAGGTACACACATATTGATAGATGTCTTGTAATGCACTGTTGAGGAACCTGTGACCCAAGTTTTTAATTCATTGCATAACTACACCGTAGTTGTGTATATGATATGTCAATAAACCTTTAGAAAATCTTGAAATCTTGAAAGGGATGTTCAAAATAGCCATTATATACAGTCTTTAATGAACGATTAGAGAATAACGAGTAATGAATTAGCTTTATAGGGATCTGCAGATACATTTTTTGTCTTTTCAAGCACCCACTATCAAATATCTCGCCTGATTGTTTGCACTTGACAATCGACTTCACTGAATTTGACTCAGGTGTAACTAAAGTCTGATTTAAGGGTTGTTTATATTTCACATCATTAATCCAAATCTGTAAAGTAACTCAAATAAATGTAGTGGAGTAAAAATACCAGGTTAACCTTAAAGAAAGCCATCAGGATTATAAAAGACCCCATCACTCCAGCCACAAACTGTTCTGTCTGGCAGGCGGTACCGCAGCATCCGGACTAAAACCACCAGACTCAGAGACAGTTTCATCCCACAGGCCATAAGACTATTAAACACCTGAACTTTGAAAAAACATCCATAACATTCATCTGGCTGCTACTAGAAATTATTTATCTAATATATCATATATTCCAATCACTTGTATATAGACTGTTATTGCACTATTTCACTTTTTACTATTTTTATTTTTGTATTTACTTGCACTATTTTTTCTGTGTATCTGTTTTATTGTGTTGCACTGTTGGAGGAGCCTGTGACCTAAGGGGGGGGTAGGACACATTTGATTCCTGTTTTGGATAGTGTGCCGTCGATGGGTTTCATTCCATTTCAAAGTGCTGTTTGACGCTCGGCGTGAACTTTGCGCACTGCCACTCCAACATCCAATCACAGAGCTTGAGGACTAATCACGGGGTTTGTCAAGCAAAGCACATGGTGTAGTCCCAAACGATAGCTGAGGATTCTGAGTAGTGTGTCTTCGGCCATCCTAAACTCTGAAAAAATATTTGTTTCTCCGAATCGAAGGGGAAAAATACAAAAGCATTGTACACAATTTGAACCAATCAATGTTGTGTAATTAACAAGGATAATCTGGTGTTTTTGAGTTGATGAGTAATGCAGATATCACTGTAAAATCAATCGACAGTAAGAAGAATACTTACTTCCGGGTGTAAAATCCTCCGTTCTAACCACAAACACGTTCAAAAAAACATTGAACTGCAGACGAGGAAACCGTCTTTTCCAGGTTTTAGAACTCATTCCTGCACAAATCTATGGCAATCCAATGTCTCTCCCCGCTGTTCCTAACAATTATCGACCAACTAACTAACCCCCAACAAAGCAGGAATCTTGTTCTGTTGTTGTCTTCAATAACCAACAGAAAAGCCTCTTTATACTTCCATTTTCTGAGGATGTGAAGTGGATTCAGGTGTTCAGATTTTAAAATACTCCAGCATCATCCACAGCTCTGTAAGTTTGTGCTAGTTTACAGAAGGGATACCTTAGCTTCTTTAAGACAGATGCTTCATGCATCAGGAAAAGGCAGTGGGCAGATCACAGCAGTAAAGTTGAAGGCCACTAAATCAAAACAATGAGCTATAAAAGTCTCTGCAAGGGCCTCAAGGGATAACATACACATTTAATTAAAAAGCACTAAAACAGTGTGGTGGTTAACATTTATCTTAGATAGACAATAAAAACACACCTGATAAAAGAATACCATGGATATGTGTTTGTTCAAGCTCTGTAGATTTACAACACATAACATAAAATAGATAAATCCAACACACCATGCGTCAGGGCATTGTGGTTGTGGAGGTGTAACACTCGCTTTCAAGTCCCCCCCAGGGTCACTACGATAGCTTTGTCAGCACCGTTGCCATTGTTTGTTCTGTTCCTCCTCCGAGCATGATCAACTTCTATAGGACGGCCCAGCTATCATGTTGAGAGCTGTGTGTAAGCAATCCCAGCCCAGACTATCAATCATAGATTCATTCTGATTGTCCTATATTGCTTCTTGAATATGCTAAGTACCATCTCAAGGTAGTAGGCCAATAAGAGTTACGAGGTCACAGGGACATTGACATTTAACCCTCTGGAGTCGGTGGACGTAATTAATCATATATTTTCAATTATAAGGAGTAGAAATATGATTCAGATATCCGCGGAATTGCTGGAAGTGTAGCTTTCCAGTGGTACCTCCTGTGAGACTGTAACCAGGGCACAGCAGCCAATATGGCAGCTCAAAGCAGCTTGCCTCTGCGTTACACTGTGGCCCCGTCTCAGGTAGACTATTTTAATTTCCTCGCTCCTCGGTCTCACCGGAAGTTGATTTGTCTGCGCCATCTTGAGTAGCGTCCCATGGCTCTTATTTCTGCCGGAGGAGCGAGGAGCGATAATGGAGGAGCTATAATCGAGGAACCACCAGACCATCCTCCGATGAAATCCTCAGACACTCGCCCCGCTCCCTTACTGTGTATCGCTCACTGATTGGACGATGCAGTGCATGCACTGATCTGATGCTTCTTGACATGAGAGCAGTTTCCCAGCGGAGTGAAGAAAACACATGAACCTCACAGGACTCACTCCTCAGTTTATACCGTGTTTTGTTTCAATTCATGTATCATTTAGTTACACATATGTGATATATCTGAACAACAAAGTGGTCAAAAATCATTTTATTCATTTTTTGGAAACATTTTCATGATCGCTTTTTTCGTTTTACATTTTCATTTATTGTCATTTCCATTCAGTCAGTCATTAAGTGCTATTTAAAATGTTAATTTACTACATATCCACACAAACACAAAAAGTGTGCAATCCAATGAATGTTAATCTAACTGGGTTTTGATAGAAAACATATCTCTTTTTCTTCTCTCAATTATTTTATTTCTTTTGTGCACTCTAATCAATATTAATCAAACTATTGTTCGCTTATACATTTTAAGAATGGCTTTTATCTTTTTTGAGAATTAGTTCTTATTTTATTTTATTTATTGGGGTCTACAACAGATGATACAAATGTTTGTATCAGTAAATGTGTACTAACAGAGACGGGGGTGTGTGTGAAAATAACGCTGTCAGACGAACAGCTGTGCGGCGTCATCACAAACGGACGTCGCTTCACATGACGCTCCGGAGGAAAGGACGTCCCATTGCTCTTAAAACTAATTTCCCTGCTTCTCGTGGTTTCCTTGCGCCTCTCCATGGTTCCCTGGTGGGAGGGACTAGTCGCAGGGAAACGACGCAAGTGAGGGAAGCAAGGATTTCATTTAACCGACCTGAGACGGGGCCTGTACTGTATGGGATTGGTGGATTTGTGTGTCCGTCAAGGAAATCTCAGCCAGCAGCCATGTTGGTCTGAAATGACCAATGGACATCGAGAAATCACTAAGGACCTACCCACCAAAAACATAAACCATGTGTCTCCCATCAGTTTTCGTCTGTGAGGAGAGAGAGAGAGAGACAGAGAAAATGTGTAAATATTACAGTAATAGTGTACTGGCAATGTGTGGGGAATCCCGCGAAAATGAACTAGGTTTATTGATATATTTTTTATCGATAGTCATGAACTTTTTCTTGGGACAAAATAGACTCTCATTAGCATAGGTTTACTCTATGTTAACCTGTTAAGCCCGACTGACCCTGGTACCGGGGCCCTCCCGCAACATCTTGCAGGAAACAGTGTCTGAGGGCATGTTCATTTAATAAACTATGAATGTTTTATATCCATTTAACGGGGAGAAAGTCATCTAACTGATCATTTAAAACATTTTTTTTTAAAAACCCCACAATGCTAACGCTGAGCCTCTGAATTAGCAACGAGCCAAAAATGCCAACAGAGGACTGCACCGCAATTCACTCACAAAACCTTATTATTTATCTTTGCTGCACATCCAACCCATCGTTTCACATCGTGAGATGACACAGAATGGATGGGTGCAGACATTATCACTCAATGATACGAACTCGCAGAGATAATAACAAGAAAATACATCAAAACAAATGGCGCTAGGTAGCTAAAAACGCTAACATGGCTCACCTGTGTCGTAGTTTGGTCAAAAGTGGTCTTCAATGGCATTAAAATGATAAAAACGCTGCTGAAGTTAATCCATAGGTTAATCCAATGTGTCTGTGTCCCTTTGAATGATTTCTGATAATCCATGAGCAATAAATCTGCTTTTCCGTTTCTAGATGTCAGAGCTAGAAATATTTTCACTCTGATGCAAAACTGTGTGCGCAAAGCCCCCACCTTTTTGTTTTAGCGTGTGTGTGAGAGGGGAGATTCCCCTTCGATTATATTGGCTCTAACGGTCAAAAAGAGATGTCAATCACCAAAATCGACCAATGGGTTCCAGAGAAACGGTAAAACCCCCATTTCCACCCAAATCACCTCAGAGGTGGAGTTTATTTTGCTAAACCTCTCTAAAAAGGTCAAATGTCACTTGTTTTGCATCAATCTTGATACAGGGTACGTATTATATGTTGTACTTTGGATTCCTAAAGCTTTTAGTCTACCATCATCCAAGGGTAGTTTTCACTATAAGTAAAAAATAATCTTTGGACGGACACTATAATTTACAGTTTTTTTACTATGTTCAATCTGAATTTTCTTTAAAATAAAAAAACATCTATATTGATTCTGACTTTTCTACATCCAACTCACAGGTTTATCTTTACTTTGAGAACAAATATTATTAATTTAACCCTTTTAGAAGGGAAGATATGGTCATTTGTTCTGGGAATGTCATTTTCGAGCCTGAGACCTGAAAAACAGGCTAAGGGCTAAACAGGTTAACGTGTTTTATGTGTAAACGTTATTTTGGTGTGTAAAAGTGAGATTACATGTGTAGATGATTCAATTAATAATGTATTCGTCCCACAACGGAGACATTTACAGTTGCAAAAGACATGTTATATCTCTCACAGGCTCCGCCCTCTACTGGACTCTATGGGTACTACCTTATCATGCAAGCATTCACCTACTGAGATTTCTATAGACGTAGCCGGCCCTGGGGCGGGCCTACCTGAAATTGTGCGCATCTCACTTCCGTATAGAATGAGGCCCCGCCTCCTGACCATCATCCTTTACTCTTCAGCGAGCGGAGGTGATAGCCTAGCATTGAGTCCGAGATTTTTGAAGAGAAAGAAAGAAAACGAGTATTTTTTAAAATCGTGCCCTGGCTTAAATAGCGGGCACAGATCCCCACCACCTCTGCTTCGAGTGTTTGGGGGACCAGGATATGGCCGAGGCGGTGCCATTTCACGTTCGCCATTCCTTTCCGAGTCCGGCGTCCATGGAAGTCCACTGCCCAGGGCTGTACTCTCCCTGGATGATGATCATGGCGGCGGGTGTGTGGGCTCCTCGCTCATTGCTAGAGATGCCCCCACCTCACCAGGTCAGAGCGATTATTGGGCCGCAAGGCCGAATAAGTAGCTTGGTCCACGGGCCTTGCCCCAGGCAAATGGTTAAAACAACCAGCTCTTATTGCCAGCAGTAACACTGCATCTACTCAGACCCGGCGCCAGAACAAATCTAAAGGGAGGGCATATGATTTTCATGGGAGGGCACAACACCGTCACGTGCTGCGGGCCTGCGGCACAATATATATCAAACAGCAAGGCCAACAGCATTGCGTAAAGACGCACACTTATCGCAAATACATACACAAATAAAGGGCAACATAGAAACCACTTTTGAAACATTGTGTGCGTGGCAGCACAAACACTGGTAAATCACGAGCAAGGCACACTGGTTAAGGATGGCAGCTTCCTCATCGCTGCACTCGGAGAGAAATAGTAGAGACGGAGACGGTGAACTGCTGTTAGGTCTATTGTGGCATGTTGCATGTCGTGAGAGGTGTATGTTGCTGTGTGGGGAATGCTTTCCATTATTTTGGCCAACTCTGCATCTTTGTACTTGTACTGCATACTCAAACAGCAATAGGAAGAGCCCACTGCCTGACTCGGACATGCTGTGGAGTGAACCGTGGTCACCTCTGAGAGGGAGTTGGTTGACAGAGCAAAGCTATAATATCAACGACAGCTGACACGTAATAACGGTTCCGTGCAGCTGATCTGCACCAAAGTACTAATTTCCTTATTTGTTTCCTCGCTTATCTGTCTCTCTCTCCACAAACTCTCACATGAAATATGTTCTTTTGATGCGGCATGCCTTAGCAGTCCTTTATTAGTCTGTAATGCGTGTTTCCAGTCGCAAAAACCTTTGACAGTAAAAGCCGCATCAGATGAAGATGTATTTACTTTAAACTGTCTACAGGGGAAACAAAAGGCTGCGTCTGCTTTTAACGAATCTTCAAGCCATGGTCTGTTGTTATACCATGCGCTTCTTTTCTGAAAACAATCTCCCTGAATAACGATCCAGTTTCACCTGGTTGGGTTTATTAACCCCAATATCATCTGGGGCTGTTGGTCTTTGAGCGGTTGCTGGCCAATAGTACCTGTTGATGTGCTGCAAGGTAGCGTCTGTAGTGGAGGCACCGGCACGGAGCAGGAGGCGGATGCTGGCGGGTGTGGTACAGGGTGTGGCAACGCAGGTGGTGATGGTAGGGGCACAAGGAGCTGTGCCTCGGAGGAAAGCGTTGGTGGCGGCCGCCTTGATGAGTCAAGGCTTGGGCTCGCTAACTCAGCCCCGGGGTTTGCCGAGGTCAAGCTTGTGACATTAAGGCGTGCTGCTGCAACGGCAGGTGCAGGGTCGCCAGCAGCTGCATCGGCTGCAGCTCTTTTATCACTATTTCGTTTTATTAAATCCTTAGACCTTTTGAGCCCATTTCTGATGTCCATTTTGTAATTCAAACAGAAATGGGAGTCTACTGAATGCACAATAAACAAATCCAGAATAGGCGGCAGAGTGTGACGCTGTGATTGGTCTAAATGTGGACGAATCACAAATCACAACAGACACATGAATTTATTTGACGTAGCCTGCGATTTTTTATTTAGTTACTATCTGACATCACATACATCGTAGCATAAAAGTTCACAGTTTATTTATAACAACAAAAAACATTTTTTTATTTTTTTATTTTTATAAATAATAAAAATCGTGTTTATTGGGGGAGGGCAGGAATGTCAAATGGGAGGGCCTGGCCCTCCCTGGCCCTCCCACGGCGCCGGGCATGCATCTACTGCAGGTAATAACAGTTCAGATCATGGGGACATTACGTTACCCGCGGCCACTGTCGAGTACCCAACTCGCCTGTACAGTGGTGTAAGGTGCTCATTTTGCAGCTCATGGTTTAAAAACAGAGATTGGCTGGAATATTCATGTAAAAAAGATGCCATCTTCTGCTATGCATGTAGACATTTCGGTTCAAGTACGTCAGATGCTTTCACCACAACTGTACCAGAGTACCAACCGCTGTCTCCTGGTACTCATCTGAGTAACTCACTCACTAAAAATGAAATACTATATGACAGTAAAACAAGAATACAGTTTAAAAGGGGAGTGATTTGTAAAATATCCATAAAGAAAAAGTAAATCTGTTTACAGTTCTGTTTCATATGTTGAGATGTATCCATAGATCTCTTCATTTTGCTCTCAAAGTGCACCAGATTGATGCTTTTAACTTCAATATTTTAAAAAAAAAATCTTCCCGGGGGTACATGCCCCCGGACCCCCCTAGAGGAGGTGAGGACCCCCCTAGAGGGTGTTAGCTACACACCCCACTTATAAAAATAGCACTTTACCCCTGCACCCTCTCTAATCTCAGACGCACCCTGAGTCATTTTGTTCTGGAACCGGGCCTGCTGGGATATCACGTCGCATGGCATTTTTCCAAAGAGGACCGTGTTGATCTCCTGGGAGCCCCCGTCTTTACGGAAGGGCTCTTTGGATCGATCTCCTTGCTCACGGGATAAGGAGTAATCGCAGCGTGGCTGATTCTTGCCCATCCCCAGAGGAAGAAACACTGTCCTACACTCCCCGCCCCCGCTGTAAACCCCAGTAAAGGGAGCCAGCAGGTGGGCGTGTGCACGTGAGTGGAATAAACCGTGTGCTGTCAAAGCACTGTGCGGGTTCAAGAGACGCTATTGCCGGCGTGCTGTTGTCAGAAAACACACCTTGCCTGGTATAATAGCTCCGATTAATGCATTTCACCGTTGAATGGGAAATACAGCGTTAATACGTGGGCGCGGTGCGTTCAGGGACCTCCGCAGGGGAACGGTGGTTTACGTTTGTAAACTCTAGTTCTAGAGAGATGTGTGTGTGGGAAAAATGCATTCAGTGAGAACGAGTGCATTTATCCTAGAGTAAGAGTCATCTCTCTCCACAATTCCACTTTTTCCCATAATGTCCGTTTCGAAGAGGGCGGGCCGCGGTGCGTTAAAATACCTCAGTTGAGAGAAGAGTCACCGCAGTGCGCGCTTCTCCTCCACAGGCTTTTCTGCTGACGAGGGAGCGCAGCGCGACGGTGAGGCGAAGGGAGAGGTGCCGGCACAGAGATCTCGTGCCCGCTGCGCCATCCATCTCTTCGGCCCACCCCGTGGAACCGGCGTGCCGGCACTCACGGGGACGGGCTGCCCGTCTTTACGGATCTGACTGGCGGGGGGAGAAAATCTCTCCGCCCGGGTGACCCTGTGTCGACCCTCCATGGGCAAATCTTCCCTTCACGGGGAGTTTGGCAGCGGAACGGGTCACCAGAGTATCACAGCTTCATAGCTGCGGCCCCCCAGCTGAGGGCTTGTCCATTAACACAATGTTATGGGGAATGGAAACTCAGCTGTGTACTAACAAAGTTGATGGACAGGACGCTGAAACGGGGCTATTCACTCCAGTTTTGCAGCGTCCCACCTCCTTTCATGGGCATGCGAGAGGAAATCTGTCTTCCCAGCAGCGGCGTAGCTGTGGGTGGGCCCGGGTGGGCCTGGGCCCACCCACATGCACGTCTGGCCCACCCACAGCCAATCAGCGCTTCATAGCGCAGAGCCGGGAAGCCCAGAAGGAAGTGCCACAAACTGCAGTTCATCTAGTGGCCGACAGGGGATGGATGCAAAAAGGAGCAATTCCCATAGACCCCCATGTTAAAATGCCCAAATCTACAGCAGAAATAAACATGTTTCTAGCCTGGATCCAATAAAACGTATTCTGGATATAGTTAGATTCCACCTTCATGACAATGGAATAGGGAGTGCATTTTTTTACCGTGAGTTTTTATAGTAGGCCTAAGTAAAGTAACTTTTGCCGTGAGTGAATGAAAGTATTATTTCTTCTTGAGGTAGGCCCATGCAGTTTAGCGTGTACACATTTGCTGAATGTGTGTGCCCACTGTGCGACTGTCAAGGATAAACAACCTGTGCCCCGATATATGTTGTATGTATTATTGCTACACAAACATTACATTGCAGTTTAAGTGTCGCCAACTCCGTTTAAGAGATCTCTCCCCCGTCTGTGTGCGAGGGGGCGGGGCAGTTTACACACACGCAGCTGCTACATGCAGCAACACACACACACACACACACACACACACACACACACACACACACACACACACACACACACACACACACACACACACACACACACACACACACACACACACACACACACACACACACACACACACACACACACACGGAGGAGATGGCGGAGAGAACGCGCTCCGAGGTGTGGTTAAACTATAGCCGTGTCGATGTGGACAATGCTCGTTACCAAAAGTGGAATAAGAGTTTAGCATGTAAGGGCGGTAACACGAGCAATTTGTCTAAACATTTAGCAAAAGTGCTCCACATCCAGACGGAGGAATGCACCGGGTTCGACTGTCTTTCTAGTAGCTCTGTAGCCCCATCCACGAGTAACGTTTCCACGCCAGGTGTTATGTATGCTAGCAGCAACACATAGAGTTAACTCTATGATATACAAGCATGGGTTAATGATTCGAGGTAACTGAGTTATTTAGTTTGTTAAAGTTTCAGCTATTCTGTTTACAGTTCTGTCATCAGATTATTATAATACGATTTGTTAAAACATTGTTGTTTCTTTTGATGTGAAATATTATTTATTAAATTGAAATAAAAAGCAATGTTAGTTTTGTTCACAATTTGTTTAGTTAGTTTGCCTTATTTTTTTCTCCAAAAGAACCGATAAAAGTAATGTTAAAGGACCGGATCGATAAGACATAGACATACTTTATTGTCATTTCAACAAGACACAGAGTGTACTATTCAAACGAAATTTCGTTGTACTGGCTTACAGGAACAGGACAATATAAAAACTTGCTAAAATTGTACATATAAATAAATAATAGTGACGTGGTGCTGATAAAATTAAAGATAAAGTGTGCGTTTAAAATATAAAGACTATACATATAAATAAAATAGACATACTATATAACAAGTGCTCTTTACACAGCGTAATGTAATCTTTATGTTACTGGTCTACTTGCTGTTCAGCAGTCTGATGGCATGGGGGAAAAAGCTATTGCAGAATCTGGCTGTTTTGCTCTTAATGCTGCGGAACCTCTTGCCGGAGTGCAGCAGGGAGAACAGAGCATGGTGAGGATGAGTGGGGTCTTTCAACATGTTCTGGGCTTTTGTCAGGCAGCGTTTCTGAGTCTCTGATGGGAGGGAGAGAAACTCCGATGATCTTCTCTGCTGTCCTGACCACTCTCTGCAGAGACTTCCAGTCTTTGGCGTTGCAATCTCTCGACCAGATGGAGATGTCAGCACGCTCTCTATGGTTCCTCTGTAGAACGTGGTGAGGATGGGAGGGGGAGCTGTGCAGGAAGAGTGGACCAGGTCAGACTGCTTGTGATATGCACCCCCAGGAACTTGGTGCTGTCTGTAGTCTTCACTGCTGTGCCATTGATGTGGAGAGGTGGGTGACAGTGCATTTTGTTCCTGAAGTCGACAATGATCTCTTTTGTTTTATCGACATTCAGGATCAGGTTGTTGGTGTTACACCAGTCTGTCAGATGTTTCACCTCCTCCCTCTAAGCCTGTTCGTTGTTGTCCCTGATGAGTCCCACCACTGTTGTATCGTCCGCGTACTTTATGATGTGGTTGGTACTGAACCTGGAGCATAAAGCGCTATCGAAAAAAGCAGTAGTACCGTTAAAGCCTTAACGATACCCATCCCTATGTGGATGTCAGTTTTACACACATTCTGAGGCCGCCGTGCCTATGTTTTTTGTTTTCACTGCTAATTTATGTTTATGTTCTATTAGTGCATTAAAAAATCATTAAAATCATTAATGAAGTTTCAGCTCAGACCCCACGCTTAATATGTCTCCCCCTGGCCCACCTACATTTCTCCAGGCCCACCCACACAATAATTCCTGGCTACGCCACTGCTTCCCAGGAGGAGATTGGTTTCCTCTCAGCAGAGATTCAGGTGCAGAAACAGGCTGTATCTGTTGTGCACCCTCAGCACAGAGAAAATGGTCTTTATTCCATGTACTTCCTGGTTCTCAGGCCCCTGCGAGATGGAGTTCATGACTTTATGAGCTGTTCATGAGCACTCATGAAACATTCATGAACAACTCATTATATGTTCACTTGTCATGTTCATGAACCAAAATTCTTAAAATGCTCATGAACCATTTTAAAGAGCAGTTCATGAAATTTTTATGAACATTGTTCATTCATATAAAATTCCTGTTTTGCTCATGACAGACTTTTATGAGCAATTTATGAACTTTTCATGATCCAGCCAATCACAAAATTATAATTAAAACCCCAAAAAGTTTGCATGAGCATTTCATGAACTTTTCATGACTATGAGCATTTCATGAATTTTGGATGATTGTGGTAAGTTCAGAATATTTTTGAATATTCATGAGCATGTTATGAACTTTTGATGATCAGGGTGATGATTTTAAAGACCTCTTGAATATTCATCTACTATTTGAACATTTCTTTATTTTTTAAAACTTTTAATCTTAAAACAAAACAATAGTGCATTTGAAACTGAACATTATCTGTATTTATTTTGGTGACATTCATATCATTTTATGGTTTATCTGTAGGCCTACTGTTTGAGAAGCAGTACGAGTAAGTAGCGCCAAGGTGGAACCTTTGGCAGGTGAGCGGTGACATATGTGTTATTTTAGGGGGGACACTTCCGCCCCTCCAGTCAGAAGCAATCCAGACGATCAACCGGATCCTGTGTATAATTATTGCTGCTGCACTTTTCTGTTTTCTACAGGTCAGTACATGATGAAAATGATCGATGTTAACTTGTGTGAATTAGATATGATGTTGGAGATGTTTAGGAGAGTGTGTCAGAAAGTTTTGAGCATGTTTGACATAGTAACGGTATTTTAAAAATACTAAACTGTCGGCAACAATAGATGCCATTTTCGCGGGCTTCAGCCGCGCCTGGGTAAATGTGACCTGAGCGAAGGCTCGCAGGCAAGTTAGCTGCTGCGCACGGGTAATATGTTTTGTTTACCTGAGTGAAGTCTTGCAGGCACATTGCCTTGTTTTTTGTTTATTAACATTGACAGTGTATTTTTGTGATCTCCATAATATGTTATATTTGGTAAAGATAGATATATTGATAGAAAGTATTATTTGATAGCGTTATGTGTTTATATTGACTATGTTGAATTTCTCCTTGAGATACAGTAATGGACTGTGACAGATGGATAACTTAAATGGAGAAATGTGATGTTTGTAAAGTACAGCTATTTGAATGTAACTGTGTACTTTGAATTTTGAATAAGAAGCAATCCAGAGGATCAACCGGATCCTGTGTATAATTATTGCTGCTGCACTTTTCTGTTTTCTACAGAAATCATTTATTGTTGCTGTGGTACCCAAGCTTTTGGGACCCGTAACAAAAAAATGTGTGCAGCTCAGTGTCAAGAACTGTGCTTCAAATAGTGATAGGATTAATTGTAGTGCTTCACCTGTATACATGTATGTTTGTATGTTTGTTAATTTGAATAAAGTTCCATTGTGATTGACATAATTGTTGTTTTCTATGGTTGCCAATTGACCCACAGTCAATGGTTCATGAACAGTTCATGTACATGAACAGTTCATAGCCAGCCATTGAATTATATTCAGTGACTGGGTATGAACTGTTCATGAAGTTGTTATGAACAGTTCTTGATATGTTCATGAACCATGGTTAATTCATGAACAATTCTTGAAATGTTCTTGGTTGAATACTGAATATCCCTACACTCACTGAAAACTCCATTTCATGAATTGTTCATGAACCTGCCTAAAACCATATTCCATGAATTGTTCATGAACCATTCCAGCACAGGAGTTTCATGAGTAGTTCATGAACTGCCCTAGTGCCATTTAATGTTCATGGAACTTTCATGAACAGTTCATCAACTTTGTTATGAGCTGTTTATGAGCTGTTTATGAGCTGTTCATGAATATGGTTCACGGAATTTCCATGAACTTCTCATGACAAGTTCATGAACAGTTCACTATCATCTCACTGGGGGGGGGGAATTCAGATCTATTCCAGATCTCAGCAGCCCGAATCGCTACATTGCCTGCAGAAAATTCCGCATGTTAACTATAAAACTGGGGCTAGTGCAAACCGGGCGATTGGTTGACCACCATTGCCCTGAAAGACGCATACTTTCATGTGGAAATTGCTCCGGAGCACAGAAAGTGTCTGCGTTTTGCCTTCCAGGGGATAGCCTAGTATAACAGATTACTGTTCGGCTACTCCCTATCCCCACGCACGTTCAGTAAATGTGTATCCACTGCGCTTCAACCGCTGCGCGCCCACGGCATGAGAGTTTTTCTCTTACCTGGACGACCTCATAGTCCAGGGAACAGGCAATGTTTTGCACAGCACAATTGAACACACACCTAACCAAATAGGCTTTGCGATCAATTGAGAAAGAGCACCCCCATACCTCACCAACAGGCGTTGTAGTTGGGAGTGGTGTTCGATGCAGGCGCGCTACGCGCCACCCTGTCAGGGAGCAGAAGTGCGTCCCTTCTCCGGGCGGTTCACAGGCTGCGACAGTGACAGCTTTAACTGTCATGCAGACTTTGAATTTCATGACGGCTGCTGTGGTCCCGCAGGAGTTACTGCATATGCGTCACCTGCAGAGGTGGTTCTCCAGCCTGCGTTTGGATCCCAAGAGGCACAAACGGCGGCTGGTAACCATCCCCCCCTCAGTGGAGGGCAACCTCCGGTTCTGGGGGTCTCCACTGGGACGGGTAACCTCCTACATCAGTGTTCACGGGAACAGGAGGGGGAGGGACCTGCCTGAAGAGGGCTATATGTGGGCGCTGGTCTCTAACAGAAACACGACACAGCAACCTCCTAGAGCTACGGGCGGTAGTGTTAGTCCTCCAGCATTTCTATTTTATCCTTTTTACAGTTATTGGTGGACAGAGGACTTGCTCATTATACTGTAAAGTGTATGCAGCAGCCATATTGTCCTGTCATGAGGGATTCAACGGCAGGTCAGCCTTTTCTCATCCACTGATGTTGCGGTTTTTACAGGGGGTCAGGAGGCTGCACCCAGTAGTGCGTGCCTCCACCCCGCAGTGGGACCTGCCGCTGGCTCGAGGCTCGAGGTGAGTGAGGCGCAGCGGCTGCTAAAGCCGGTCAGGGACAGTGAGGTGGAACGGTGTGCTGGACGACAGTGCGTGCATACATCGGGCCTGTGAGAGATATAACGACGAGTTACGTATTGTAACCCTTGTTATATTAGCACAGGCGGAGCCCTCTACCCTGGGGCACTCTCTGCCCTATACCACTCGCTGAAGAGTGGTGAAGGATGATGGTCAGGAGGTGGGGCCTCCTTTTATATGGAAGTGAGATGCGCACACATTCAGGTAGGCCCGACCTGGGGCCGGCTACGTCTATATAAATCTAAGTAGGTGAATGCTTGCATAAGGTAGTACCCATAGGGTCCAGTAGAGGGCTCCACCTGTGCTAATATAACAAGGGTTACAATACGTAACCCAGCGTTTTTGCCATCGATTATTTTATCATACTGTTCTGTGCAGATTAGACCGTCATAGATTTATTTATATGTGAGAGAGAGAGACTCCTGTCCAGCCTCCCAAACTTTCTTTTTATGTGTGCATTGTTATTTGTGCTTGAGCAACATTTTACTTGAACTTTATTCCAATGAAATTAGTAGTAATTATTGTCCTACATTTTAATTTGTTTTACAGAGATGTTTCACAGCTGCCTGGGCCTAGTGGCCCACAGGCGGCGTTTATCCAGCAGCCAGAACATCCATCTGTGCCTGCCCCCAGGTCAAGATAGAGTTGCAAGAAAAAGTATGTGAACCCTTTGGAATTACCTGGATTTCTGCATAAGTTGGTCATAAAATGTGTTCTGATCTTCATCTAAGTCACAACAATAGACAAACACAGTCTGCTTAAACTAATACCACACAAACAATTATATGTTTTCATGTTTTTATTGAACATACCATGTAAACATTCACAGTGCAGGGTGTAAAAAGTATGTGAACCCCTAGGCTAAAGACTTCTTCAAGAGCTAATTGGAGTCAGGAGTCAGCCAACCTGGAGTCCAATCAATGAGACGAGATTGGAGGTGTTGGTTAAAGCTGCTATAAAAAATACACACCAGTTTTGAATTTGCTATTCTTAAGAAGCATTGCCAGATGTGAACCATGCCTCGCACAAAAGAGCTCTCAGAAGACGTACGATTAAGAATTGTTGACTTGCATAAAGCTGGAAAGGGTTACAAAAGTATTTCGAAAAGCCTTGATGTTCATCAGTCCACGATAAGACAAATTGTCTATAAATGGAGAAAGTTCAGCACTGTTGCTACTCTCCCTAGGAGTGGCCGTCCTGTAAAGATGACTGCAAGAGCACAGCGTAGAATGCTCAATGAGGTGAAGAAGAATCCTACAGTGTCAGCTAGAGACTTAAAGAAATCTCTGGCACATGCTAACATCTCTGTTGACGAATCTACGATACGTAAAACACTGAACAATAATGGAGTTCATGGGAGGACACCACGGAGGAAAAAACATTGCTGCACATTTGAAGTTTGCAAAAGAGCACCTGGATGTTCCACAGCACTACTGGCAAAATATTCTGTGGACAGATGAAACCAAAGTTGAGTTGTTTGGAAGGAACACACAACGCTATGTGTGGAGAATCCAAAGGGTTCACATACTTTTTCTTGCAACCGTATACCGTGGCTCAAGGGCCTTCACCAGAGCCATCACCACCAAGGACCAATAAAAGCATTGAACCGTGAGTAGAATTACAAAGTAACAATAAATTGCATGTTTTACATGCTGCTCTAACAAAAACATTTCCCAACTTGGGATCAATAAAGTATATCTTATCTTAAGATGATTGATGGTGTGGAAGCAAACAAGAGACAGAAATATTTGAATTTGATCAGACACCGAATTTATAGCATTGAAAATAATTACTTTGAAAATCATGTATCTGAATTTTTTTGCTCCGAATTTACCTATGTGAAATAAAAATGTAACAATTCAAGTTAAAAAAATTCAAATAGTCAAATTCAGATCCCAAAAATTCAAGTGAAAACAATTTGAATGCACAATTTCGGTGTATAAAATTCGACGTCAAAAATGGCGGTGTATAAAATTAGACATCAAAGATTTCGATGCAGCATCATCCGGGCTACTCAGACAGGATAAGCAATCAAGCCCGAATGCAATCAAACCGACTTCTGGCCTATCAGAGCCAAGAGGCGAACTCCGGGACAGTGCGTTGAAGCCCAATGCTGCAAATTGTAGGCGATGGATGCAGATGGGAGCAATTCCCGTAGACCCTATGTTAAGTCCAACTTAACATCAGAAAATGAACATGTTGTGACAGTCGCAGATTGAGTTGTTTGAAGTGTTTCTTATAAACTGTAGTGGCAGGGGAAAAGGTTAAGGCATGTGGTTTATATTGAAAGGAAATGAAATATATGATACATGTGTATTATCCTCGCAACTACAGTTGTTAAATGTCCACTTTTATGTACGGTTTGAGAGGGTGTGGTTCTGCAAGCCTCATCTGCATATTCACCTGTCGCGGCGCGCCCAGAGGCTTTTTAGTGGGCGCGTCACCGGGATGCCAGGGGTTGGTTCTCACGGGAGGAGAAAGGGTGTGTGGCGATTCCTGGTATTCAGCGGGATATTGTAATTTCCTCAGCATGTAAATATATGGTTAAATGCAACGGGGAAGTTAATGGAAAAAACAAATCTGTGGATATTGCATCGACCGACCAAGAAGCACGTCTCCGTGGAGAGGACGCGCTCAGAGAGAGAGATATTCTCTACAACACCAGGTGAGATCGCTCCTCAGGGACTCGCCGGACCTCGTGTTTCCTTTTTTTTGTGGATTATCGCCTGAAAAGGCCTACAAACATTTCTGTTTTTGCCGCCGACGGGCGCGGGAGCAATGAACAATAATAGCCTGGATTAGGCAATAAAGACAATTTTGGTGTATCGCAGAGCGGACTGTTTAATTTTGTTTGTGTTGGTTGGCTGGAAAACTGTCACTATAATGGATCAATGCATGAAATCTGTCTCTGTTTATTTTGTTTAAGGAGTAGATGGGGCGTTAACAATTCTGGTTTGCCTTTATAATATTATTTCATTCAAGAACCCCTTGTGCGTTTAATTAACACAACTATTTTAGATAGTTGATCGTTACAATGTTTCTAGCCTGGATCCATAAAACCATATTGACTGCTGCTCCTAGCTCCTCTGTCTCACTGCTAGCTCCATTGGCTCCGTGATGCTACAGGTGCTCAGCTCATGAGGAGAACACTACTTGAACTCAGCCGTGTTGGTTCCTGATGGACTATTCGTCATGCAAATATAGGATTTATCTGCGGTTAAAACAGACCGTCCATGAATGCAGTTTCTTCGGTAAGTCAACCCTGCGTACTTTATGTTATGTTACTGGTGTTTTTATTAAGCTAACGTTAATGAATGTTTAGAGTTGGTTTAGCATTTGAGCAATCTGTAGCTCCATCTGTGCTAACAATGCTATGCGTAGCATCCAAGTTAAACGTAATAGAGAAGTGTATAACATTAAGTGGGATGCTACTGTATACCAAAAGGCTTCTGTGCGAGTTTGGTAAAATAAGGTCATCCTTGTACGTTAGATAGTTAGGTTACTGTATGCATTGTTACGGTTCATTTCAATTCGCTATGCTACTATAGCATACAATAGACTAGCTAACGTCAACGTATTGTTGAAGAGAGGCTTAGTGTATATTAAATCAACCTCACAATAAAATGTGTGTATCTTTTAAAATATGAACGTCACATTTCAAGATGGTCCAGAAATAACGCTCCCTTAGATATTGTAATATGGTTTGTTGAACTGGAGTTATTTATTGCCTATCCGATGAACGACCCAAACATTGTTGTTTTTAATATTATTACCAATGCCTCTTTTAATTGTATTATCCTCACACTTGAGAAACAGCCTTATCGTGGCTGTAGAACGGAACATGTAACTTAATGCCTGCATTTAAGGACGATGAATAGCGTAGTCAATGCTTTAGTGACAAGGAAATGATTTGTTTAAATATTAGATATGACGTTATCTGTGACTTCAGTGAAAATTAAGCTTATCCATTGCATTGCATTTGTTAAATAGGTTTGTGTCTTACCCTTACGTGTGTGATACATAAGAATATTGCATATGAAAACTAATTAATTTGACTGACTCATGAAAAACTCATCCAAAGTAACAGTAAAATAAAAAGGACCTACACAATAATACTCTATCAAACTGATACAGTATAAGGACTGTGATATCCAGCAATTTCTTAAGTATAACAATAAGATTATGACCTGTTTTCAAAAGAAGATAAAAAGTTGTTTGCATGTAAAGAAGTCTGTAAGCCACACATGTAACTTTACATCTGTTTGTTCAAAGTGTCCTTAAGGTGATCCAGACAGGCTGGACCAGAGGAGAAGAGACATATCTGGACTCCTAACAGCAGAGAACTTCAGCACGGATTCCAAGGTACACCTATTTCATGCTTTACAAAGAATGCATAAAGTAATGACTCTAATACACTGATATACATGCCATTAAACATGGCTAAATACTAGATCACCTACACATCAGTGATGTTGAGTGTACTTTCTTAGCAAAAGGTTACATTTACATTTTACCAAGCAACATAACTTTTTTGTTCAACTTTCACATTTCAATGTATTTAAGGCAAATATTATTGAACATAGTGAGAACTACGACCCATTGTCTCTGCATACTGACTGTAAAAAAACATTCTTTCAGTGAGACAACCGAACAGAGCAAGCTTCCACAGTTGCACTAAGTTTTGATAACAGTGAAATATTATTTTAATAATACATTTACTTCAATGTTGATTAATTTAGAACGATTTATTCATAATCTGATTATCTTTGTAGTACACTGGTGGATTTAAAAAACACATTCAAATAAACACACCTCTTTCTTAAATAACACACTTGCTCTGCAATAATATGTTTTTTGATATTTCTGTTAGGAAAGGACATGCCTGAGAGACAGGACTGCTTCACAATTGTCTCTTTCTCTGAGGGTCCAGAAGAACATCCAAGAGGGAAAGGAAAAACGTTTGACCTCTGTCATTGCCAACAAAGGGTATATAACAAAGTATTGAGATGAACTTTTGTTATTGACCAAATACTTATTTTCCACCATAATTTGCAAATAAATTCTTTACAAATCAGACAATATGATTTTCTGGATTTTTTTCTCATTTTGTCTTTCATAGTTGAGGTATACCTAGGATGAAAATTACAGGCCTCTCATCTTTTTAAGTGGGAGAACTTGCACAATTTGTGGCTGACTAAATACTTTTTTGCCCCACTGTATATTGTAACACAAAGGCCTGCACACTGACTAGTTTTGTAGTCTCACAGGAACTTAATTGTTGTGTTGTTTTGTGTTTTACGTTGCACCTCAGAGACAGTGTGATTATTGTCAGGCCTATAAAGTTTGGCACAAAAAAAAAGTCAGCTGATCAAATGCATTTGCCTCACTTTATGAGCTTCACAATACTTGTGCCTTGTACCACAGAGTTTGCAACGTCACAAATAAATGGTGCCAATCTTCAGTCAGATGTGAATGTGTAATTTAAAATGTTCAGTAAGAATAACGGACAAAAGGAGTGCAAATACAATTTATTGAAATGTGAACTAAAAGTTATCAAGCATGAACCATCACAATTTTCTTTAATAAATAAAAACAAAATAATATACATAAGTTACACTAAATGTTAATCTGTTAATTGATTAAGTAAACACATGTTGTCAAATAAAGTGACAGGCTAGGCCTGTGCAGGTGGTAATAGCTATGCCCAGCATGGGCTAAATTCTGTAGGTGCAGCTGGTGCAGGTCCTCCTCCCTCAGGCCTGGTCCTCCTCCCTCAGGCCTGGTCTTCCTCGCAGGGAAAGACCCTCAGCCCTCTCTGGCCAAACCAACAGACAGGACGTTCATAAAGCTGAGGTTTCCCCCAAAGTCTCTAATCATCCATCCTGTGAATATGAGAGGGGAACAAATAGTGTAATGGATGCTTTGGACAATAAGACATATAAAGTGAACTGTTGAGTTGCTCAGTTTTTTAGATTGACAGGGTTTAATAATACAAACAAAAGGAGAGGCACCGTAAAATAAAGATTGGTCTTTCAATAAATTGTGTTGATTTTGTCTTTTGAATTGTTTGTCTAAAGTCAAGTAGCTAGAACTGTTACTTATAGTTTGAATGATACAGTCTGGTTATAATCTTTGGAGGAGGCATCACAGGTAAGAGCACCATTTGTTGTGTTCCATCCACAACAAATGCACACAGATTGACGTGTGTGTATTTATTTATCTACTATTTCTTGAATCATTACAGTCAGTCCAAAACAAAAGATTTTGTTTTAGTAAGATGTTTTAAAACATTATCTCTTGTCCACTACACTATGAATATTTTAGTTTATCTAACAGCTTTAACATTGTAAAGGTGTCACTTTGGACTCTGGGTAATTATGACGGCATGTCCTACTATTTTGAGAGTTTGAACAAACCAGACCCTCATCTATTAATGTAGAAAATGTTGTGATCACAAGACTGACAAAGCCGTGCTCTGACAGGCCAGAAGTTGGTTCGATTGCATTCAGGCTCGATTGCTTATCCTGTCTGGGTAGCCCGGATGATGTTGCATCGCAATTTTGGACGTCGAATTTTAGACACCGAAATTGTCCATTCAAATTTTTTTAACTTGAATTTTTGGGATCTGAATTTCAACATTCGAAATGTTTTAACTTGAATTTTTACATTTTTATTTCACATAAATGTCTTTTAAAACTACAATTCCCAGTAGAGCCGCGCCATAGAACATGTTGCGAAACACACATATAGCCAGCATGTGTAGTTCTGGGGGTGGACCTGTTCGAGGCCAGTTTTGGATAGTGTGCCGTCGATGGGCTTCATTGCGTTACAAAGTGCAGTTTGACGCTCGGCGTAACCTTGGCGCACTCCAACATCCAATCACAGAGCTTGAGGACTAATCACGGGGTTTGTCAAGCAAAGTGGCTGATGTAGTCCCAAACGATAGCTGAGGATTATGGGTAGTGTAGTGTCTTCTGCCATCCTAAACTCAGAACAAATATTTGTTTCTCCAAATCGAAGGGGAAAAACACAAAAGCATTGTACACAATTTAAACCAATCAATGTTGTGTAATCAACAAGGATAATCTGGTGTTTTTGAGTTGATGAGTAGTGCAGATATCACTGTAAAATCAATCGACAATAAGGAGAATACTTACTTCCGGGTGTAAAATTATCCGTTATCCAATGGGAATGGACGCTCACATTGCCTTTAACTGCCGCCGACATGGACCGATGCGGTGCTTCCCTGAGCGTCAAATACCGCGGCCGATGGGAATACATTGCAATCAGTTGAAAGCTCTTTGCGTCCGTTTATGAAGCTGAAGGAGACTCGGTGCGTCCCAACTGGATGCCAAAGGACCAGGGTGGGATTTTCACGGCGGCTACGATGGCCCCCTCGGTCTGGCCGTTATGCCCCACAAATAATTGTACGTCCTACGGCCACCATGGCCTTTGGGCCCCTCACACTGTTAAAAGTTGCTTTAAAAGCGTCAGAACAGTGGTTTCTGAACTGCATTATGCTGCGTTCACAATGGACGCGATGCGAATATTCTCATCGCTCTAACCGCTGGAGTTTCACCGCGGCTGTTTACTCCTGTCATTCAAACAGGATGCGCTGGAGAGGGGGCGGGGCTTATATCCATGTAAATACTGTGGTGGAGACCAACTACGACCAAATTAACCTATGTTACCGTGATTTAATTGTAATACACGTTTCAAAATGATGCCGAAGTAACTAAATACTTATAACGGTTAGTAAAAACCATGCTTTAATGCTTTGACAAGTGTGCAGACAAGACGGCATGCAAAAACCTTTTAAAATGCGCGTTTTGTGAATGGAGATTGGATCGATCAAGGCAAGGCAAGGCAAGTTTATTTATATAGCACTTTTCAACACAAGGCAATTCAAAGTGCTTTACAAAAAATGAAAGACATTAAGAAAATGGCATTTAAAATCAGTCATTAAAAAGAAAAGCTAATAAAATAAACATTAAAAGAAAAAATACATGGATAAAAGTTACAGTGCAGTCTAAGATATGAATAGTTCAATTAAACATTAAAAGAAAAAGTACATGGATAAAAGTTACAGTGCATAGTTCAATTAAAAGCAGCGACAAAAAGAAAAGTCTTCAGCCTGGATTTAAAAGTAGTCAGAGTTGCAGTGTACCTGCAGGTTTCTGGGAGTTTGTTCCAGATATTTGGAGCATAATAACTGAACGCTGCCTTACCATGTTTAGTTCTGACTCTGGGGACAGAAAGCTGACCAGTCCCTGAAGACCTGAGAGATCTGGATGGTTCATAATTTAGCAGGAGGTCAGAAATGTATTTTGGGCCTAAACCATTCAGTGCTTTATAAACCAGCAGCAGTATTTTGAAATCTATTCTTTGACACACAGGAAGCCAGTGTAAAGACTTCAGAACAGGAGTGATGTGATCCACTTTCTTAGTGTTAGTGAGGACTCGAGCAGCGGCGTTCTGAATCAGCTGCAGCTTCCTAATAGATTTTTTAGTGAGAACTGTGAAGACACCATTACAGTAGTCGAGTCTACTGAAGATAAAAGCATGGATAAGTTTTTCAAAATCCTGCTGTGACATTAGTCTTTTAATCCTAGATATGTTTTTTAGGTGATAGTAGGCTGATTTAGTAACAGTTTTAATGTGACTGTTGAAACTCAGGTCAGAGTCCATGACTACACCTAGATCTCTGGCTTTATCTGTTGTTTTGAACATTGCAGACTGAAGCTCAGCGCTAACTTTTATACGTTCTGCCTTGGCTCCAAAAACCATTACCTCAGTTTTATCTTTGTTTAATTGGAGAACGTTCTGACACATCCAGTCACTGATTTGTTCAATGCACTTACTCAGTGTTTGAATTGGAGCATAGTCTCCTGGTGAAATTGTTACGTACATGTATGTGTCATCTGCATAGCTATGGTAACTTATTTTGTTGTTTTTCATTATCTGAGCCAGTGGTAGCATGTAGATGTTAAAGAGAAGAGGCCCCCAGATGGAGCCTTGAGGAACCCCACATGTCATATTTGTCAACTCAGATGTGTATTTACCTATAGAAACAAAGTTGTTTCTGTCCTTCAAGTAGGATTCAAACCAATTTAGAACTGTTTCCGAAAGTCCCACCCAGTTTTCCAGTCGGTCTAGTAATATGTTGTGGTCAACAGTGTCAAACGCAGCACTGAGATCTAATAATACTAACACTGAAGTTCTGCCACTGTCTGTGTTTAAGTGGATGTCATTAAAGACCTTTACAAGAGCAGTCTCAGTGCTGTGGTTTGGACGAAAGCCTGACTGGAACACATCGAAACAGTTATTTAAATGCAAGAAATTACTCAACTGTTGAAAAATAACTTTTTCAATGATTTTACCTAGAAATGGCAGGTTTGATAAGGGCCTGTAATTGTTCATTACTGAAGCATCTAGATTATTCTTTTTTAAGAGCGGTTTAATGACTGCAGTTTTCAGGGCCTGTGGAAAAAATACCTGAGTGAAGAGATTTGTTTACTATATGAAGTAGATCTGAGGCCATGCAAGGCAAAACATCTTTAAAAAACCCTGTTGGAATAATATCAAGGCAGCAGGAGGAGGATTTCAGAAGTTGAATAATGTCCTCTAGGTTTTTATCATTAATCTGATGGAATTGTGTCATGGTGTTTGAATTGATATTAGGTGGACACAGAGACAACACATTTGCTGTACCTGATACAGAGGCACTGACTGCTTGTCTGATTTTCTGAATTTTGTCAGTGAAGAAGGCAAAATCATTGCACGCCCTGGTGTATAGAAATACAGAGGCTACTGACACTGGGGGGTTAGTTAGTCTGTCGACGGTAGCAAACAAGGCACGTGCATTGTTTTTGGTAATGATGTCAGAGAAGAACGATTGTCGTGCGTTTTTCAATTCCAAATTATAAAGGCCAAGTCTCTCTTTATAGATTTCAAAGTGAACCTGGAGATTTGTTTTTCGCCACCTGCATTCAGCTTTTCGACATTCTCTTTTTTCTGTTTTCACGGTCATGGCCTTTCTCCATGGAGATATTTTCTTGCCAGACACTTCCTTTACCTTAGTTGGAGCAATGGCATCTATAACATTTTACAACTAACGTTGTAGCTGCTCCGTCCACACTCACAACAACGTCCTAAAGACAGAATTAAAGCAGCGACTGTATTCGTCATGACAGAGACAGTCTGTGGTTTGTACATGTTTAACTTTTGTCTAGTTTCTGAACAGATATGAGGAGCTGTGAGGAGTTGATTAAAGAGACACACACACACACACACACACTGTGACGGAGCGGATCACATGAGTGACTGACTCCGCCACTGACAGCCGACACACACACGCACACACAGTCACACACCAAACATTTCCTGCTCTCTTCCTAAAAAGGAACCATGCAATGTATTATTTATTGTGTGTTTGTTAATTTGTTAAATGATTATGTGAAGAGGTGGTTAACCTGTTTATATTTTGGTCGGATTTTTTTTATGTTGACAATGTGGTTTGAGGTAATTGCGTCACCTGTTGACGATAAGCCTGTGGGAGGGGCTATGGGTTCAAAATGGACGGTTTTTGGCCCTGGAGGAGGACTCGGAAGAATGTTGCAATGAAGGCAACAGCTGGGACATGTTCGGGAGAGGGTTGCAGAGAAGGCAACACCAGAGCATGTTTACTCTGATGAGTGATGGACGGTTTGATTTGGACATTTATTTATTTAGTTTAAGTTGTGCTGGTTCGTTATTTTATTTTTTCCTGCTGTTATTAAAGTTTTGGAGCTTAACCCAACCGACTAGGCCAGTGTTGTGAACGGACAAATAGAGCCACACACACACTACCACACACACACACACACACACTTTTGCATTTCAAAGTATTGCTTGTTCATACAGTTGGATGTTGGCGCTTCACTGTGCACTGCTGAATGATGTATGTGCAGAGTTTGACCCTTGAAGGCTGTTTCTTCTGCTCTGAAATGGAATATATTTGTTACATATTAATAGAATTTTTGATTTCATTTCGGATTTGTGAATGGGAGAAGTAGTAGATGGAAAACATACCAAACACTAATTATTCAAAGTAAAGTATTTCATTTTATATACGGTAATACTAAGGAGGCATAGGCCTATATGATGATACGATTATTGATATTAAAAAAGTGATTTGTTTTTTGTCATTAGAAAGTGAAGTTATTTATTTGTAAGCTCCAAATCCAAAACATTTCCTCAATGGCTTTTGTGCCCTGGCATGTGGCCTTTGCGCGCTGAAAAAATGTGTGACACCAAAGGCCAAATGGCCTTGCCCCTAAAATGACGAAAATCCAATTCTGCAAAGGACCCTGACCAAGCCTCGCTATTGGACGTTCAGGGAGTGAGACTGTTGGATGTGTAGCAGTTTAGAAAAATATAACTAGCAACATAAATTAAATGGGAGGGAGAAATATGACTTGGCAATAAGACAAGATACAATGTTAATCAGTTGAATCAGTGACAATGTGTATGTTGTCAATTTCTCTTTCTAATTCTTCTCTCATCCTCTATTGTCTGTGATGCAACATGACTCTGGCCTTCAGCTAGCTTGGCCTTATGTTGCATGCATGTTTCACTAATGGGGAAACACCAAGTATTCATAGACGGCTTACAGTGATGGATGGCAAAGGTCTGAGCCAGTAGATCAGCATATACAGTTTTAGACCTGAGAGAAATGAGAGTCTGGTTAGCCAAATGAGGTTCATGCGGCAACAGCTAATTCACAAAAGTGAAGTCCAGGTTGGATCTATCCCAGCTGTCTGTCACCATAGACTGTAACTTGAAAGCTGTAAGATTTGCTATTTTTATGCTGTTTATCTTGCACCTTACCATGTTGCTGGTCTAACAAAGCTAGTTTCGATTTTATCATAAAGTCAGTTGCTCACATTTTTAAATAGGAATCAGTTATTATCCACCCCATTGGCTTTCATTTTCATTTAGTTTTCTACTGATTAAAGCATCTCCTTGAGTATTGTGCTGGCAATTTATTTGATCAAATGTGGATAAAGAATCAGCTGTATTTGTCCCATTTTATTTCTTACAAGAAAGTTCAGTCAGTCATACACAGAGCAAACTTTCTGATGAGTGACAGTTCGACAGAAGTATACTGTTGGTGCACATGGAGTGTAACTAACAAAATCATACCAAATCTTCTTAATAAGGGCATTTCCCAAGTTTCGCGAAGACGTGAATGCCAGTAGATAGAGATAAACATTAGCAATTAAGATTCACACAATGATATTATTAAAGTAAGTAAGTGAGCAACATACTTTTTTAAAGATTATGTCAGTCACTCCACTTTATGCATTAAATGTGGGGTAGGTAAGTTTGAGAAACCGGCTTGAGATACACTTTTTGTTATATTCCATGGAATGCTCTTAACATCCCGATAGCAATGAATATCTTAAGTGCTTTGACAAAAAATCCATACAAAAATGTCATCTGTGGAAGCCGTAGTACTGTGAAAAGCACGACCAATCATCTGAGCCGGCCCGGCTAAAGTAACTGGATGGCCTACCTGCCTGTCAGCCTTCCATCTGTGCACAAACTTATCTCGTGCCCTCATTGGTCATGTGCGCGTTCGTGTGTGTGTTGGAGGAGGGGCTCTGAATTTAAAAAATATCTGCCCGTTCCTTACAGAGCCCCTCCTCACCAATGAGGGCACGAGATCAGTTTGTGCACAGATGGAAGGCTGACAGGCAGGTAGGCCATTCAGTTATTTAGGTCGTGCTTTTTACAGCGCTACGGCTTCCACAGATGACATTTTTTTAATGTATTTATTGTCAAAGCATTTCATATATTCATTGCTATCGGGATGTTAAAGGTCCCATGTCATGCTTTTCCGGTTATCCCCTTGTGTTATGAAGGTTTTTCTGCATGTAAACGGTCTGCAGAGTCACAAACCCTCAAAGTACACCATGTAGCGAGTAAAACTCTAACACAGAAAATACCTGTCTGTGCTGCCCCAAAATGCCTCGTTGGGGATTTCTTGTTTTCTTCCTGGGTACAGTGACGTGCCCATATCCAAATGGACCCATTGGTCCAAATGGACCAATCCATGGAGCCGTTAAGTTACGTCCGCAGAGCCGTTATGTTAAGTCCGTGGATTGGTCCAAATTGACCAATCCGGACTTCCTCACACACACTCAATCTTTTCTCAGCTGCAGCTCCACCGATTTCTCCTCCCTGAGACGGCGGGACGCGGCGAGGCTGTGAGTCTGCGTGGCCACTGGGCTCACAGGGAGGGGGGGGGCAGGAGCTCCAACAAGCCGTTTAGGACTTTAGGAGAGTGAATACACATACTATACAGGGATGCTGTGTGAGAAACCAATGTGATTTTGGAACATTGAACAATGTAAATCTATTCTAGTAGACCTCAACAATGGAATTATGATCAGTAGAAATGGCCATGACATGAGACCTTTAAGAGCATTCCATGGAATATAACAAAAAGTGTTTCTGAAATAAATTACATACCCCACCTTTAAGAGAACATTCTATATTAGCTTTAACAAAACTCTTCTCATGCCTGTATCATCATGTGCTCTTTTTGGAAAGCAGGTTTGCTCATACACTTCACACAGGATAAAAACAGTTGAGTTAAGGTTCAGTAAACAGCTTCTGAAATCACTACTCCTCCTGCTGGGTAGTTTGCTTTTAAAACCCCATTTACACGCAAACGCATACAAAACGAATACGATATAAAAAAGTATTCCGTTCACACGAGACCGCTCAGAGGCGCTGTAGTACATACGTATATAAGTGGCGCTGTACTTTCGCCACAAAATACACCAAAAGCAGCGAAGAAGACCTCCGAGCATGGTTTTTCCATGGTTGCCCTTCTATTTATACCTTGCGGTGGATTTAGCAACATGTAGTTCATGTAGTTCTCCATGTCCACTTGTTGCTGATGGTTGTGGTAGAGGAGCTGTAGGTTTTGCACTAACATCTGTAGCATGGTCAGTAGCTGTAGCACTAGCAGTGCTACAGCAGTGAGCAGGAGAGGTGGGGCTATGGCTTCATCGTTATCAGGAAATGATGGTATAGGGCGTACACACGGAGGCGTTTGTCCCCCCAGAGCATTCCGTTTGCAGATCTATCCACCTTGGGACCCGTAATCGTTTGCAGGGACCGTTTCCGCGTTTCCGTTACGGCTTCGTGTGAACGAACGGGCTATACGAAAGAGAAAAGTAGCGGATACAACCGTTTGCGTTCTCGTGTAAACAGCACATAAAACCCTTAAAATGTGCTGACTTGAAAACAGGCTATTAAGTATTCAGCTTAATTAGCATCAGCTAAAGTTGGTCAGCATTGTTGGCACACTTGGCTTTGTATAGGGCTAGTTAGTCAAGTCCCTGAAAGCCAATAAACACAGATCCGTCTCATCCTCCTGTCTTCCTCTCTGCCCCCATTTGCCTTTCTTTCTTTGTCCCCCCCCCCTCCTCCTTAATCCCCCTCCCCTCGCCCCACTCTTCACTGAACATTCAGCTCACACAGGCTGGCTGGGAGGGTGAACATTGGAATGAGGTAAATGGGGGGAGTGCAGAGGTCAGTGGTGCTTGAGGAGGAATTGGTCGACTCCCACTGCTTCCCTGTATGCTGCCAACAGCCAGAGAGCAATGCAAATGGCTCTTTCTTACTGATTGCTTTAAATCCCTCTGGTTTCTGGACAGAGACACAAACAAACTCAAGGCTTAAGATAGAAAACTTTGTGAGAGAGACAGAAAACAGCGGAAATTGGTCTCCATATGTGTATGATCTCAAACTTCTTTTGAAAACCAGTTCAGCATGAAGACATTTGAAACTTGAATTTTAATCAAGAGAATAGTTCCGGATTAAGAGATGGATCCAGTGTTGAAGTGGAGTTAGGACAGGCGAATGTTGTTCCACTTGGTTTGAAAGATTAACTTTCTTTGACCATGGCTGCATACAGGTCAAGGTCACAAAAATGTTATACGCTCATTATGACAGTGTTGCACTATTGTCTAATAGGATATAACGTTTAAGTTATGTTATTTTGAAGATGCAAACTAAGAGTTAAAGAGGCCCTATTATTTTTGGGGGGGTTTTCCATTCCCTGTAGTGTGTTGTATAGGTTTATGTGCATGTAGATGCTCCCCCCCCCCTGCCTGTAACATAATGACATCACTATGTAACACATGTGGTTCTATTGGCTATTGGCTCCAACACATTGTACATGATGGCTAAGGGGCGGGAAATCTCTAAGCGGTTGACCAATCACAACAGAGCTAACCAATCAGAGCAGACTGGGCTCTGGTTTCAGACAAAGTGAAAAGAGGTTAGCTAAGCACTTAGCGCTGCTAGTTTCAGAACAAACTATTATCTTAAGCAGTGTTGCCAACTTACAACAAATATTCTAAACATAAAAAAAGAATACAACACCATCAATAATAAAGAGAACTGAGCTATTATGCTAAACATTATAACCACCAGACTTTTGCACTGTAGCAATACCAGGTTTGACCAGACTGGAGGTTTGACATATTCTATCCAGCCTGGAAACTCTCAGTTCAAAGCAAACACTTGAAACAAGAAAGTTAGTATAGTAAGTGTCAGTAAAACCCGTAAAATCTAGGTTAAAGGTCAGCAAGTACAAACTCCCAGAAAATATCTGAAGATGTGATGATGATTTTCGGAGGGTTTTGGCAGAGGAAGTAAGATTTTAATTAACACGCTACCGTGCTGCTGTCGTTTGGGATGGAGGGGAAGATTGCTCTAGTTTCGGCTGATCAAAAACAAGGACACAACCAGAAACAGATGCATAGAGAAACACAGACAGACAAACAGTCAATACTCTTTTTACCAAGCCATTCTGAGAGTCATTCTATTGATGGGTTCGGTCTATTAACTGGGTTTATCGATGTCTTACAGCAGCAGGGCCACAAAACACTCACACACAGGACACACAAAGTGGATTACGAGTTAATACATTTATTTTGTTGGACAACACACAGACTTTTTACTCCCTAGGAATTTAAGTGACCCATCTTTCTTTACCTCTTCCCTTCCCTCAGACACACTGGAGGTTTATGGGCTTAAGCACTCATTAATCAATTGTCTCAGCTCAGTGTTTTACTGGCCGGACTGTCTCAGTTTGTCAACACAATAACAAACACAGGTCAGTGCCAAATCCTCCACAAGCCTTTAGGCCCTGTTCCATTGTGTCATTAAGCCGGTCATAAATCAATACTATTATCCTGCCCGTGTTTATTAGCTGATATAAATCCATACTAATTTCTCTGTGCTGCTAGCAGCTCCATCATTATTCAGACAGTGACACGCAGGAGGGTGACTCGGTGCTCACAATGTAGCTTCAGCTCAATGTTAATGAGCAACATTCAAATGGAGTTTGACAGAGGCAGGTAAGCCTGTTCATCGATTTTGTTTCAAGTTGTTTCAAGTATTTTGACTTATAAATAGGAAAATGCAACTTACAACATAAAAACTAGGCAAAAAAGTGTGGAGCTCCGTTTCCCCTCAAAAACAAAGCGCTGAATCTCGCTCATTTTTCCCTACCTAACTACAATCTGTTGAAAAGGTAATGTTTACCTTGAACAACACCTCAGAGTAGCCATTTTTAAATAAAATAATTTAAATGTAAACACAACCAGAAAATGCATTTCCTGCAGAAAATGCGTGTGAATGCTGTAAACTGTGAACATTTGTGGCTGAATTTAGCTGAAAATGCAGAATATGTTATTAGCTGAATGGTAGCTGCTTTAAGCTACAAAAATGCAGAAAAAGCTTAATATTTAAAAGAAAATGTTTAAAAAAGGTATAAACAACAACATGTATAGCCTTGATGTCCTGAAATAGCTGAATAATGTAATAGTTGAATGGTTTCTGCAGCTGAAAATAGGCTGAAGGAGTTAAATATCAGATGTAAGTAGTAGTGAATGAATGTGTATTAAGAAAAAAAGTAAAAAGGCTTGGGAAAGCAGCAGAATATTTTGACTGAAAACTTTTCGACTAAAACCATACGTCACCAATAATGTATAAAATATGTGGAACCTGTTGAAGTCAGTATGAAGTCTCCATCAGACAGAAAATAATAGGCTGAGACAGTCTGTTAAAGTCCAGTGTGTTTGTCAGTGTTTGTTTCTGTGCTGAGCACCTACTCATAACAAATAATCATAACACCTGTGTGAGCCCAGAGATCAAAGGTTTCAATCTGCCCAGCAACACCATGGTTACCAGCTGCAGCACTGAGTGTCATTAAGAATGCATTGAGGATCATATCTGACAATTTTGCCACCTGTTCAAAAGCTATCGCTCCTATCAAAAAATTACCAGACCGTGAGCATCAGGGAACCCCAATGAACTGAAATATGTTTTTTTTTTGGGTTTTGTGTGGTAAATGTGAAGATGAGAGCAGTTTGTCTAAAGTGTACCTCTCTCTGCTCTGAAGAAAGATCTGGAACAATTTAATATGGGAATCAATTGGGAGCTAGCTGGACTTTTTCTCTCTTCATGCCCTCACGAGGCATTTTGTTTAATAGTTTTTCTTAATGTTTTTTAATTTTCCTACATTTTCCGTGAAAAAATATGTCTGAGGAGTGTAGGGTTTGGGAATTATGGCAGGTTTAAAACAATTTTTGGGAGAATTTCAAGCACTCCTGCACTCTGTTTTGAGATCAAAGCACTCTAGACTTAACGAGCTGCTCCATCCACACTAATGTTAACACCTGAAAAAGGCCTCTCTACCAAGCTCCAAACTAAGTTCAATATCTCAAAAAGTGTAAAAGATATCAAAAATCTGAATAGAAATTGAATAGCTGAAGGTCTCGTGATCATTTTAAAGTTGGAATGAAGTCTCAAGCTGAAAGTATGTGGAAGGAGAAGCATTCGGGGGAAGGTAGTGCTTGAGCACCTGCCCGTTTTGCCCTCTTGACAGCAATGTGCCCTTTTGAAAGTTCGTTTTTTACAGTTTTTTTTAATTGATTTTTTACAGTGTACTGTATGTGGCTCATGGTAACATCGATCAATTCTGGATTAAAAGCTTCTAATATATACAACAATGCCCCAAATGCGCGTTGTAATTTTGTCAGACATCCCCACACGTGCCCCGCAGCCCCTCTCTTCCCTGCTCTCAAAGTGAACGCGCAGCGCGCAGAGCTGACAGTCAGTCAGTCAGACAGGCCACGGCGGGTGTGTGGTGCAGCAGCACGCAGCAACACGATTAAAAGTGCCCTAGTGACGACCAAGTAAGTAACCACCAGGTAACAAATACAATGAGTGTATTGTTTAATCCCCTAAATCAGATGCCAAACTAAACTATACAGGGTTCTTACGGTCATTGAAAACCTGGAAAAGTCATGGAAATTCAAAATGCAAATTCCAGGCCCTGGAAAAGTTATGGAAAACAATATTTTTCCCAAAGTTTTGGAAAAGTCATGGAAATGTAACTAAAGTTGCGTCAAATATAATTTACATTTTATCTAATCGCCGAAATAATCTGCGGTCGCGAGCTGTTATGTGCCATCATGACGCGCATGGTGTTATTTTTTAATATATGAAGCGCGAGCTGTGTGCTCGAGTCTTCTTGCTTGTCGGGCCGGCTGAACTCTGCTGCTCCGGGATGAGGGTCAGCTACATTATCTACGGTGCGTTCGTTAACTGTGCGGAGTCACTGTGGCACAGACTGAGCCGCTGGTGAACAGCTGTTAGAACGGGCCGTTCAGGTGTTCAGAGCAGAGCGGCAGAGCGTGATGTGAACTGAAAAGTTTTTCTGTCGCAATATCATTGTCACTATCTGCTAACGTTAGCTTTAGCCTTCGTTTTCTAATAGTTTTTTTCATAGGCTATAAACAGAGGTGGTATAAGTATAGAGATTGTAGGCTACTAGAGTAAAAGTAGAAGTACTCAGATCTTGTACTTTAGTAGAAGTACTCAGATCTTGTACTTAATAAAAGTAGAAGTACTCAGATCTTGTACTTGAGTAAAAGTAGAAGTACTCAGATCTTGTACTTGAGTAAAAGTAGAAGTACTCAGATCTTGTACTTGAGTAAAAGTAGAAGTACCAGAGTGTAGGAATACTCTGTTACAGTAAAAGTCCTGCATTCAAAATGTTCCTCAAGTGAAAGAAGAAAAGTATTATACAAATACTAAGAGGCATGAAAATACATTTTCAAAATGCTCAACAGTGCTGCCAAAATTATAAACTGACTGCTACACAATTAAAATAAATGCTTTTATATATTTCTATTAGATGTAACTCTTTGGCGTTTCTGTTATTATTAACGGCTGCTTTAGTTGCTCTGACTGCTAAAATCCTCTGTTCCTCATTTTAAAGCCGATATTCCGTGGGGTCGGGGGATCGGATCCTTGTCACCTTTTTCATACCTGATGAGTTTGCATCCCTGACTACAGTTGCTTCAGCGTGTAGAAGCTAGTAAGCCTACTATTTGATTTGTTTTAGATAGGCATCTGCATCAGACAGCATATGGTTATTGAAATAAATATATATGCAATTACGACATACAAGATGTGCCTTTAATAAATCTCACACTACTAAGGCAGCCGGCGGTTCCACCAGGGGCGTCAATCCCGGGGGGGGGGGGGATTTCGTCCCCCCCCTAGCTTCAGATTGGACCCCCCTAAGTCATTTAGAATAATACAAATAAATGTTAAAATAATTAATTTTTTGATAATAAATCAGTAAAATCAGGCAAAAATAAGAATTAAATAACATAACCCTAACCCTAAAACCGAAATAAAGTAACCGAAAAGAAACTAACAAAATCCGCCATTATCCGGCAAATTTTTGCGCACAATTTCGGAGCGCACAATTTCGGCGCGACCGCCACGACGACTCAGAAGGCGCCCTTTTTTTTCTCTTGAGCACCTGCCCCTATAAATGTCTGTGCACGCCACTGCACACACACACACACACACATTACCAAATAAGGAGTATGTGGGAGTTCACCTCGATTCCATTGGCTCTGACGGTTAGAAAGAGATGTCAATCAGCAAAATCGAGCAAGGGGGGCCAGAGATATGGAAAATCCACCCAAATGGCCCCAGAAGTGTTTCTTTTTAGCTAAACCTCTCTAAAAAGATCAAATTTCACTTGTTTTGCATCAATATTGATACAGGGTACTTATTATATGTTGTAGTTTGGATTCCTAAAGCTTTTAGTCTACCATCCCATCATTCAAGGGTGATTTTCACTATAAGTAATTCGCACTATCCAGCCAGGGTTTAATGGACCCTCACATAGTTCAGGCAGGAGCAACATATATTATTCCCATACCATATACCTCTCAATCACACATCCCCAAGACCTATCTTTTGCCACTGACAGTTCATATAAACATTTGCCATTCAATAAGACTGATAATGTGCAGCGAGGCAGTCATTAATGGAAAAAGAACACCGACATGCTGACCAGGATCCAGACGTGAAGTGGAGCACCTTGTTCGGATTGCTTTTGCTTAGAAAATAAATGTCAGTTCCACTGCAGACTGACAGCGAGAAGTGGACAGCAACATTACTTCAAATGACGGCAAGTAGAGCCTTTGTTCACCTTTGTTTTGTTGTCAAGGGAATTTTCCAGAGTGAGGACATCTGACCATATTTCCCATCATATATAAGGCAGTCTGTAAAGCCACCTTCATATTGGTCTAGAAAAAATATGATTGATTTTCGAGTTATACTTTACAAGTACAATTTTTTTATAAATACAGAAACAGCCCTTTACCTATGTGTACTATGTTCAAACAACATGTGCTCAACACAGGACACAGTTTTTACCATACTATTTAATATTGTATTATCACAGTAAATAATCTTGATTTAGTTCAGATATGATGATAAATTATTTGACTTGCAAGAGGAATACCTTTCTCAAAATATAGGCTACTCTTACTCCCTTGTGAGGACAAAACGTTCCCTTTTCAAGGTTGCTTCTCTGTTTGGCTCACACCAGGGCAGGAGCTCTCCATTATATTGTGTGTGTTTTGTTTATTAAGTGAGATATTTTAATAGCACTGAGCTGCTATGAAAAAAAATTCAGTTTTTCACATTTTAAAAGGGAAAATAGGAGTGCAAATGTTATGAATAGCCCCGATGTGAACACCACTGTTATTAACATTTGAAAGTACAGAACACCCACTCACAGATGAAATTGGTAAACAGCTCTCGCCCAAAACCCTGAATGGACTTCTGGGTCATCGCATCAAGGACTCAATTATATTTTCAAGGTTTAAAAAAAAAGAAATTCTAAAATATGCAATCAATTATGTTGAATGTGAACAAAACTCTGCCATCATAACCAACTTTATCTGATTTTAATTTGTACATGTCTGTGTTCTGATTGCTGATCTGCATACTGCATCGTCTTAAATCGCTTATTTAATTTGTTTCATTTAAACGTATTAATTAAATCATCCAGCCATTTTCAACATTGCCTTTCCTGATCAGCGTCCCAAGGGGTCTGAATCACATCCCAGCATGCATCCGGAAAAAGGCAGCTCATATAATCAGTGTTTTATAATTATTCAGTTCTTCTGTCTGGACTCTTTAGTGCCAGGTTGTATACTGTTTTATTGACCTGGTGGCTTATCAAATCAAATGCTGTTTGAACGTGATAGGAGCATGTACCCACGCAAATGTTTTTTGAAAAGGTCTCCATCTGAAAAGACCTCTCATTTGGTGGCAAACTGTAGAGCTGAACTCATGATTTAGTTGTTCTTGTTGACATATTATTTGTGTATGTTGTCATTCAATTGAAGGATCGAATACATTATAAAATAATGAGCAGTAACTCCTGTGCATCCATGATATGTGATTTAAAAGTCTAACAAAATACACAATGTGTTGCTTAATTGACACGCAGAATTCATCCAAAATTGGTGAAAAAATGATAAACAAAATATCAAATGTGTCGGTGGCTTGTGGATCTGAGCGGCAATACAATTTAGAATGAAATGACCTTGTTGTTTTCCAAAGGCTTGGTTTATGCCAACCTGAGGCCTGTACTACGAATCCAGTTCAACATACCCTGGATATGTTTGAGTTACCCGGTTTACCTAATCCAAAACAAACGTGATCTCGCTAAGCGGTCCTACGACGTTGGTTATCAACTCTTTAACTCAAGCCAGGGTTTCTCTGTCCGGCTGAGTGCGCGTTCACATGAAAGGGGCGGGGTTAACAACATTTGACCAATCACAAACATGGAGAAGCGTACTGACAGCGCAGCGTCATACTTCCTGAATGAAAAGTCAACTATAATATTAGTCAAATATGAAGAAGTTAAACTTTAAACATCCATGACTTAAACACTTTATCCAGGATAAAAGCCACATAGCTGCACCTGCAAGGTGAATACAGCTGGTTACAGAACAAGTGTTTGAATGCGTACATTAACAGGTTTATGACACGATCTGACTTTAATTACATTTGACTTGAGTGTTTCGTCAACTTAATGTGTTGCTTAAAATAATCCTTCTGCATACAGTATGTGACACTGTGAGTGTTGCACGGCCAGATACGGCTCAAGAAGCTGACTCAGATAAGGAAATATATGATACATTATGATGTGATATTTGGTCTCATTGAGATTAAAACATATTTTTTTGAAGAGAGTCCTGGGTAGGGATGGGTATCATTAGGATTTTATCGATACCGATACCTGCACTGCTTATCGGTATTTTTCAATACTCTTATCGATACTTTTCAATAATTTAGTGCTCAAAATTATAGACATGAATACAAGATGTGAAGATTAAACAGTCATTTTATTGTAGTTTCCTTGCAGAAATAACTGTATAATTCAGCGACGTGCAGTCAGGGGAGGCAGAGCCTCACCTGTCATACTCCAATGTAACGGAAAAACAACTAAAGAAAAACTAAATAGTAATAATAATAAAATGTCTCCACTGATCTGTGTTGTAAATGTGATTTATGTATGATTCCAATCGCTTTTTATAGTCAAAATCAGCAAATTTGCCGAGCTCCGCTACAACTACGGGTAGCGATGAGAAGTGAGGCAGGGACGAGCTCTGCCTCTCGTAAACCCACAGTAACTGGCTGGAGCGCGGGCACTAATTTAACGCGGGCACTTATTTTGTGAGCGCGCTCAAGCCAGTTACTGTGGGGTAAGGTGAGGCACAGATGAGATCTGCCTCACCTCAGAATGCGTCACCCCACAGAAACTGGCTGGAAAGCGGACCCTAAGCGCATGCCTGTTACCATCTCACTGTAGGTCACCAATGTAATGTTTGTAGATCCCTTTATTACATTTATCCTCGCCATCCATAGTCTCTAAATAACTTATTTCACGTATATATGATATTTAGGCTCGCTGGTCTCATCGTACAACGGCAATGAAAAAGCACCAGGGGAGGCAGCCATAACCTCTGCCGCATTAAAGGGGGCGCAAGTGAGCCCACAGGTTCTTGTTGCTACTGTTATTCTACGCACTGGAGATGGTAGACGCAAACAACAAACTAGGCTGCAGTCGAATAGTCCATTTAGCTTAGGAACCTTCCTAACGGAGTGAAATGACTCGGAAGTCCCTCAGTGGCAGCCATGATAAGTGCCGTTCGAATTCTCTAGAATGATAGGAAAGGAGGTTTCAAACTTCCTTTATAACCTCCTTTAGCTTAGGAACCACTGGACCTCCCTTGACGAAAGGAGAGGAGAAAATGCTGGCCCACAATGCCTTGCAGCCGCAGCATTTGCCGTCACACAACATTCGGCCGTTCACGGAAACAATCGATTATGATGGAGAAATGATATCATGAAAGTTACGGTGCTTATTAAGCTTTTTAAAACGTATGTGGTAAGTTGCCAAAGTGCTTTTTTCTGAACGTTCATCAGTATTATAATCAAAAAGAGAAATATGAACGTTAGCTTTTACTGAAATGATCAAATAAAGTCAACATTTCACTGAGCTGTGTGGGGTTTGTTCAACTTTTAAAAGATGTTTGAACGGTGATATACACAGTGATAGATGTTAAGGACTAACGTTTATAATAAATACATTTGTATTGATTTTAAGATCTTTTCATACAATCATACGTATTGGGATCATTTGTATTAATGTGGACCGGAGGGAGAGGGTGACGAGCATAAGTTTCACTTTCCTTTTTTATTTCAATTCCAACTTTGGTCATGAAGAATATGTTTCTCTGTTGTCCCCGTTCATAAAGCATAAAACAACAGCATCAGAGCACGGTGCAGAGTCTCTAGATGAGTTTACAGTAGTCCCTCGTTCTTATTGAACATTCATGTTGTAGTCCGCTGTATAGAAAACTGTAGTTTCCATAGTTTCCCCACAGCAGCAGACGCACATTCATGACGTCCGCTGGCGCATCATAAACACGTCGGATAGTGAAAGTGCAGTCGATTCTCTAAAGCACCGCAGTCTCTTCTCCTAAGTCCTTTTGAATTCTCCTATCCACTATCCCTTAACCCTGTGGCGTTTCACTCAGAGGTCAAGGAATAGACGATAGGGTTAGACGTTAGGAGCTGATTTTCAAACTATCCGAACGCAACCCTTGACTTTTGAAACTAGAGGAAGATAAGGAGGACTTTTACAAAAAAGTAATAGAGATTGTTGTCCAGAAGGATAGCATGGACTTCATCTTCAAGTCAAGGTAAGACCACAATTGTAATGAAAATGGGATCTTACTAAGAAAGAACAATCCAATATTTAGATTTTGGGTATCCTTTTGTTGAACAGTCTGTTTAAAATGAATCGAAACATCAGACTAAAAAAGCTTTTGAAAATAATCGAATATTTCGATTAAGGTCAAAATATAATATTTGTAAATCTGACTCTGAAAGAGTCAGTGCCTCACCAGCCATGAACCTCACCGCACGTCACTGATATAATGTATACATTAGCTTCTCAGAAGCAGACAAAAATAAATAAAATAACTTAAAGGGGCCTGGCTCGCCCTATCATGCTTTTTGGGGTTTTCCCTCAGACAGAGGATGAAAAGAGGCATTTTTTGTAACATTAATGCATGGAAACATGTCCCAGAATGAAAACTAAATACCCCAAAAAATGAATGCTGCACTCAACAGTTTTTGTTTAAAAAGATAAGCATGTTCACTTTCTCCGGGAGAAGCTGAGATCTCTCCTTACTGAGAGTGTTGCCAGCTGTGGAGAACACTCTCTCAGAAGGCGTTGAGGAAGCCTGAACACAGAGGTAGGTGGTGGAGAGCCGAGAGAGGATAGGAAAAGTTTCCTTCTAGCTACCGGCTACCAAAACGTACCTAAACCAACTGGACTCCGCTGTACTGAAGGGCTGCATATCCTTCACAATATACTTTGCGAGAGCCCTATGACATGCTGCTTTCTGATCCTGTGTCATTGTCCCTCGTTTAGCTATAGAGAATGGAGAGGCCATCGCTGTCTGACTTCTAACGTTATCCTGTGTGGATGCTGTCGCTGGCTCTTGACTGACGTTGTCTATGGGATTATTTAGGAACATACATTAGAAGTTGCTTGATGTCTCCGAGTTAATAATTGCAGAGTTATTAACAAAAACAAATGTTACCTTCTCTTGTCGAAGTCGAGGCAGCCGCATTTGTCCCGCAAATCGTATCAGGTTGCACTGAGGAGGACGTTGTTAGCTTGCTACTGCTAGCACTATTAGCACTAGCAGTATCGCTAGCAGCCACATTGTTTAGGCTGTCAAATACGCTGCACCGTTTTAGATTCAATGAGTGTCTCGTTTGCAAATGCTTCATTAAGTTGCTTGTGTTACCCCCTTTACAAGCAATAAAGTACAACTAATTGAGTACATAGATTGCACCTTGCACTATCACCACTACATTTTTTAAAGTGCAAAAACTAATAAAAAGCTGAATTGTTGTCAGATGATGGCCGAACTGGTTGTCCGATTGCATTTCGCCCTATGCCTTCGTATCTTATGATCTCCAAACGGACTGCCTACCTGCATGCAACCGAAACCGGCCTAAACTTGACTGGTCAATACTAGTTGAACAAAAATATGTTCAATACCCCTACGTCCCACGCTGTCCCAAACTTTTATGATCTGCAGCCTCCTGAGGACATCAGCTGTAGCAATTTTTTTCAAATGCCTGCCCTTGGGAAAGCACAAGCGCCATCCTGCTCTCCACTCAGACTTTAGATCACTGAAATATACAGTAGAGGCACAATCAACCAATGTGGGTATTTTAAGTCCCCTGATAAGATAACAGAGATCATTAATGTAATATTAAAAATCATCTAATGTTAGCGTTTATGCTCATTCAGACAATGATGATTTACTACATGCATATCTTTTGAAAGCCATCTAAAAGATCATCCTTTCAGAATAAAAGGGTCTGTAGTGACCCTCCATTTTTAAGGTTATCTAGTGTGTTGACTGTAAGGCAGAGTCCTGCACGGGTCTGATTTTCAAGACCCGCACCCGCCCCGTACCCACGACGTGCAATACCGAACCCGCCCCGCCACCCGCACATATTTCCAATTAGTTCCGCAAACCGACCCGACCCGTCGGCACAAGATCCGCAACCCAACCCGAACCCGCTTATCCTATGAGCAGTGAAAACATGCAATTATTAACACACGCAGTTGCATATTTGGCTCAAAAAGCGTGGGATGTTGGTTATTTTCTCCATCTGACACCAAAAGCCTCCCAGACGTTGGATTTCGCTCTTGAGGAAGTGTTATTGAAAATGCTGTATTCTCCGCTAGAGAGCTTCACCTCAGCCATTTCGAATGTGGCGCGCACAGCAGCAGATTGATGCGCTGCAGAGGTTATGATTATGCGCGGTCCCGCAGGGGAGAGGTCTGAGGATTTAAACATTAAATTAAATTATTATTAAAATATATTTATTATGCAACACCCGCAACTTTTTTGTTTTACCCAGAACCGAACCCGGATTTTTTTTTTTTTTTAAATACCACCCGCGAATCACTTTTTTTGTGGGTCACCCGTCGGGTACCCGACCCGATGCAGGACTCTGCTGTAAGGCAGGTGGGATGAAGATTGGTTGTGGACATCATCTGCCAGGGAACAGGCTCAGGAGTGGTCTTCTGTCTCTGGTAGGGTCCATCCTGTGCCGAATCCACATCCTCGAGGGAAGACGAACACGAGCAAGCAAAGTAAGTGACCCAATCAGCAGGATATGACGACCTACTCCCTCAGACTCACTCAAGCATGCAGCAGGTTTGAGAACACAGAAGAAATACACTTAACTAATGCTTCTTTATGAACGTCCACATGCACAAACACATTCACATTGCTGGCACATCAAATAAACCAGCAGCAGTCGTGCACCTGGTACCGCCTACTGAGCTATGTAGCAGGACATTTAACAACCGCCTTCTGTGGTCTCTATACTATAACTATAACACCTCATGACCATCTTATCTCTCTTTCTATTAAATTCACTCAATTTCTCTTGTCTGCTGCTGGGCTCAGTGCCTTGCTTAAGGGCGTGCTGACACTTGATGAGCTGAGAGACGTATACTGTGACCGCTACACAAACAGCAAAGGCTGAATTCAGAATGCGTGGAAGTAGTTGAACGTATGTTAACATCTAACATCACATGTCCCATGCTCAGGGGGAGATGTCTAGCTCTCTGTGGAATATGTTCTAACACCAGTACAAGAGCCATGTCGAGGATAGAGCGAGAGCAATGAAGGAGGAAAACAAAGGAAGGGCTCATGCATTATGCATCACAACAGAAGAATGGCATTTGGCAGGTAGAGAGATCTCCATCTATTTGTGAAGACGTGCTCTGGCTTGATAAGGACTAGTAGGCCTTCTGCATGGTCAACATTGGGAACACTTGAAACATTATTTTTTAACAAGAATGGTCCACAGTCATGCTAGCAGCTGTGTGAGGCTGTAGAGAAGCTCACTAGTACTTTTAGCAAAATGCTAACAATTGCTAATGGTTAGGCTAGTAATTTCAGCAAAATGCTAACAACTGCATGCTAACAGGCTCACCATGACAATTCTAGCATGGTCAGAGAATATAATCTTTACCATATTAGCATCTATCATTTACTACTTAGCCCTTATCCCAAAATACTACTTGGTTGGAATGTTAATACTTTTGCAATATTTTTTCATTAAACCAAGTAAAAAATACATGTTTTATCTTAGATGAAAAGTCAAAGATATGAGTAAAAGTTTAAACATGAATCCCCTCAGTTTTACTTGAAATATGGGTAAAGATATTGAATGTATCATGGTTCCCAGACTTTTGAACTAGTGCCTTCATCAGTGGTGGAAAGGTATTATAATCCTTTCCTTAAGTAAAAGTTATAATACTACACTGTAAAAATACACTTAATTACAAGTGAAAGTACTGCATGATGAATGATACTTAGGTAAAAGTATTTATTTAGGAAAATGTGCTTAAAGTAATAGGAATAAAAGTCCACATTGCAGAACCAAACTTTTTATTATTATTAAATGATTATATTTAACAATAGCAGCAAATATTCTCATTTGAGAAGCTGGGACTGTGTTTCACAAAATAAAACAATAAAACATTTAAATATTATCAAAATTGCTTCCAATAATTATTTGTAGAAATAGTCATATATAAAAAATAACGACATTTCCAATTTCAGTCTTGTCTTTACTTTGGGTAAAGTGGTAGGAGGCAAAATGTTTGAATGTCAGTCTCGACACAGAATGAAAAACGTTTCATTTCTAAGTTTTCTAAAACTAAATAAGTCTAAAGCGGTTCAACCATTTTATGGAGATAGAATGTTAATTACAAACCAAAAACAAAATTGTTGTATGGGTGTTTTTTTTGTATGTATTTATTTTTATTTGATACAATTTTTGTATACAAATGAGACACAAATATGTACTTTTCAGGAGACAATGTGCAGACAAATACAGAGTTCATCATGTGGAAGAATTCTAACACAACAGTCTTAACACTTGGGCCGAGAGGAGCCAGGTATATCATCAGTACCCGTGTTTACATATTTTGCAACTGCTAGGTAAAACATCTGGTGGAACAGATGGTACTCACAATGATGCAAACTGAGTAGCTGTAGCTCCAATCACACACACATTGTGCACACACTGCTTAAAATTGGTTGAACCATGGAAAAACCTTGAACACTAACATCGAAATTGTCTTCAGGATTTGCACACAAACACATTTAAACCAACACCGACCAGATTTAATGATGAATATTTCCGCCTATCCATTAAATCTTATTCCCACCATGTGTCTTTTCTGGTTCCATGCTTTGTCAAGCCCAGTGAAACACAGAGTAGTTGTCATGAGCATAAGGCTATACTAAACAAATCAACACACATCGTCATCCAAACCAACTCTGTCTGTCCCCCCCCACCCCTCCTTGCCCACTCTAGTTTTTATAGTCTGTCTGTTCAGCTTACTTTCCTTGGGATTCCTGTCTACTTCTATCTAGCTTGTTCATGTCGCTTAGCATATTCTCTAAGTGGCAGACAGCAAATCTGATCAGGACAACAACCTCACCAATAGATTAATACAAATAAAACTTGGTCTGGACTACTTGGCGAATGAAGTTCACTTGGGTTTTTCCGAAACCCAGCCTCAGTCATGGCGGCGTCACAGACAGTCTCAGCTCAGCCGGATGAATGAAGGGAAAATAACTGGATCTTGCTTTAAAGGTCCCATGGCATGGCCATTTCTACGGATCATAATTCCATTGTTGAGGTCTACTAGAATAGATTTATATTGTGCAATGTTCCAAACTCACATTGGTTTCTCATACAGCGTCTCTGTATAGTATGTGTATTCACTCTTTGTCCTAAACGGCTTGTTGGAGCTCCTCCCCCCCCTCCCTATGAGCCCACTGTGCTCTGATTGGTCAGCTTGCCCACTCTGTTCTGGTGAGTCCACCACCTTTACAGCGGAACATCAGTGATTATGTGTTACAATGGCGTTAGCAACCAGAAAATGACAAACAGATGAGAATGCTGCGTGGGGTCTGGGTTTCCGTGTTGGCGGGACGTTGCGCGGCTCGCTGCTATGAGGAGGAGACAGTGTGAGCTGGGTTACTGGTGCCATTTCCTGGTTGCAGCGAAACATCGCGAATGGACGCGGGAAGGGGGTGTGCTGAGGGGGCTGCAGCACCCCCATCTGCGAGGCTCCACTAGCACCCGCCCCCCCCCCCACGCGGCGCACCTACAGTGTAAGCGCGCCCATAGCCGCGGGAAGTAGGGGTGCTGGGGGTGCTGCAGCACCCCCTGTTGGCGAGTGGTGTACATTTGAAAAACTGAGTGACCACCTAAATAAAAATGATTAAACTACATAAAATAGTTATGATTTTACTTAAAATAAAATTAGCTGTATACAGTAGCATATAATAGTCATAGTATATATTTGTATATATCAGGTGGCTTGAATTTATTTTCCAAATAAATAAAATCCGAGTCATTTAGGTCGTAGGTCGTGGGAGAGTGACGTAATTGACGCGACACACACACTGCAGAGTGACAACTTTCTAGAATGGCGCAAAAAAGGATTTTGGATTTTTTTTTCCAACAAACAACCCAATAAAAAGAGTGGACCACCAGCTACTCCTCAGCCCACCACCTCTACGACTAGAGTAATATGACACAGAAGAGACTGACACATCTGACTTTAATGCATGTCCATAGTAACATTTTGGACAATGTGGATGTATCTGCTCTAATGAGGGTCTTCATTAGTGCCACCCCAGGCTACATTTGGAGTTTTGTGAAGCCCCAACACAAGGTAAGACGATACTTTTCCTTTAATGCTGCTGCCGCTGTGCAGTGTTTTGCCTTGTCAATCAGTTAAAATTGAATTCATAGTTTTATTAATATTGTAAATAATATTTTCTGACTATTTGTAATGTTATGTAGGTTTGTAAGACCCATAGTTAGCATGCATGTGGGCATGTGCAGCTGTTGCTAAGGTCTATAATGGTTTATTAAAGTTAAGGCGAGACACCCCAGGTGAATAGGGTAATTTCTCCAGTTAATTACCTACAATAAGGCAATTGTTTCTTATATTACAAGTTTTCTGAATATGCAAATGAGCCATTATCTCATTAAATTTGCGCATATTTTTAACACATTTCAGGAACCGAAATCTGAACTTTGGATAAAGCCAGGTTCAAAATGCTCGTTTCATTTTGTAGTCATATTAGCATCTAAGGCTTTTACAGAAGGGATTTTGGATATCTCTTTTTATCACTCCATAAATCAGAAAATACTGTCAACAGCCATAAAATATCAATTTTCGCCATGTTTCTAGGTATAAAATCTTATATAATTCAGGCTATGAATGATATATGAACAAACCCTTCTGTAAAAGCCTTCATAATATTGATAGGAATATAACTGGAAGGTTTGGTGTATGTACGTGCAACTGAAGTGGACATTTCGGACTCAGAGTAGGAGAAAAAACTCATTTTGAGAAAACGACCTTTAAAGATTGCAGTGAGGCGCTAGCTAAACCCTCCTGTTCTTTGGATGACAGCTTGCGCATCGACGCACTCCGTGAAGGTATTTCATGTTCGGGGTCATTTGTTGTTTGTATAACCTTGCTTCGTGACAATTGTTGTTGTCTTCTCTGTGAATGTTTTTTTCACCGTTCTTTTGCCATTTTGAGACTTACATTTTGAGCGGAAAGCTAACCAGGAAGTGTTTTAGCACACCACGTGACGCATCTGAACGAATCACGTTGTCAGAAGTTGACACCAGCCAATGAGATTTCGTTTCTTGGTTTAAGACCCTTTTGTACTTTCACGATTGGTTGCTGATACAAAGGAAATGACCATATTTGGATCCGATGAGATTGTGCAGGAGAGACGGAGCTTTCCAACGATGACATTGTGTAAACAGCGGTCGTCGCGGTACTTTATGTTACGTTAGAATGCTAACTTTTGGTGAATTTAGGAGAAATATACAGACGCAAATAGACAAACTATAGTAAAATGAACACTTAAATGTGTATTTTGTACGTTTTCCTTCCAAAAGCCTGAAAGAAAACATGTTATGGAATCAAAATAGCACAACATCTAAAAATTGACCAGTGCATGAAAAACGATGTTTTTGCCTGCCGTGTCTCGCCTTTAACAAACAATGTATGCGGCTCGTATCGCTGACAGCTGGGCCTTTTTTTTTTTAAGCGGCTCCCTCCCCACTTTTGGCAGCACCCCCTGAGCAAAATCACTTCCCGCGGCTATGAGCGCGCCACAGTTTCGCCGCTGCGAGGCTCCACTAGCACCCCCCCCTAGCGCGTCACAGTTTTGCTGCTGAGAGTGTGTGTGTGTGAGGAACTCCACGGATTGGTCCATTTTGGTATGGGCACGTCACTGTACCCAGGAAGAAAAAGAGACATCTCCAATGAGGCGTTCTGGGGCAGCATAGACAGGTATTTTCTGTGTTAGAGTTTTACTCGCTACAGGGTGTACTTTGAGGGTTTGTGACTCTGCAGACCGTTTACATGCAGAAAAACCTTCATAACACAAGGGGACGGGTGATAACCGGAAAAGCATGACATGGGACCTTTAAGCATATTGCTAATAGATGCAAAGATTAAAAGGGCTTTTCAAGTTTTTGTATTGAAGTAAAGTTACACCTTAAAAAAAAGTATTAGCAAATGTCTCTTTCCCAATGTATGTCAATGGGAACAAGTCTCTTTGGGCCCAATGATGTCATTTCACTGAAACAATAGTTATAGTTCTATGCTTTTGCCTCTTCGTACATACAAAGTTGAGCCCCAGCAATTGAACAGGACTCATTTTAGTAAAAAAAAGGGGCACCAGTGTGTTGGTTGAGCAGGCCTCGTTCCAAGGGAACAAATATAGATGTTTTAATGCACTTATTACAACAATGCACAAGGCTTCTGTATAATGGCTTTTCAGAAACTACAGGGTGAACCCATCTGTGGCAATATCAGACTCTGAGCTATGTACTCCGTGGTGACGTAGAATAATGATAAAGTAAGTATGCACAGAACTCTACCCTCGTTTGTCTAATAGTCCTAATATTGTCATTGAAGACCCCCTTCAAAACAAGATAAAGCATCTCAAGGGTTATTCCTACACAATCATTTCAAACAATCTCCTCCTAAACACCAACAGAGTGAGTTGCTGATAGTGAACATGTTCGTACCAGGCTGTAAACATGTTTACTTCTGCAGTGACTTTGGGCATTTTGACATTGGGGTCTATGGAGACCGCTCCCTTTTACAGCAATTTTTTGGCACTTCTGTATGGGCTTCACTGCTCTGCCTCTGGTTAAATTAAGCTAAACAATATAAAACGCAGACAAAAGTTAAGAAGTGGAATGAGTGGTAACAACACTCATTCCACACAAACACAACGTTGGTAACAGGAGCCAGAGCCCCTGTAACACTAAGCCCCCCTCCAAAAGAAAAAAATATAATAATACAATTTCTATTTTAACTTGGGACGAAAATATATAATATAATTAAATAAAACTGTAACTAGGTCATTGCCTACATTTAAAATATTTAACAATAATGGTATTTGATGTTGTTTTTTTCTATGGGTCTATGTGTATTTCTGTTGTGAATTCAATGTGCCACTCTCAGAAAAGAACTGGCCACAGCACGCCACGCCCAACGTAAAACTGGTCTAGAACCGCCACTGATGTTTGAAACAAAACAGCGACGTCAGCTAAACCATACACCATAGGTCCTGTGTTTCAGGTATGAACATGGACACTGACTGCATAGTCAACTTTGCAGCTTCTCTGCTAGCTAAAATCTAAGCTAAAAATCTAAATTGCAAATACATCCCAAAAAAGTACACCGGTAACAGTTGCTCGGAGTAACTAAGCACCACTGATCACTCTCTTCCATGGAATGTTGCTTAGGAATTACACAAAGGTCACAATATTTTAGACAAAGCCAGGGAGTTGACAACATTGATATCACTGGTTGTATTCTGGGTTTAATTTGTGATGAATACACACTGATAGGATACGAGTCCAATTCAGCAAACACTCACAGCTGTTACGAGGAGCAGTAGAGTCTATGCTGCTTCACATTAAGTGTGTGTGTGTGTGTGTCCAAACTTAAGCTGACAGAAAAATGCATAAACATGACTACTGGTCTCCAGCCATGTAAGCAGCTCTATGAGGCTTTATATTGGCCCAGCATTACATTTATTGGACAGTTAATACAACTTGCAAGAAGCATCAGCAAAAAAGCAAATGTTGTCTTGAATTATACATTACATTACATTTAATTTAGCTGACACTTTTATCCAAAGCGACTTACAATTACAGGGACATTCTCCCTGGAGTAACTGAGGACTAAGTGCCTTACTCAAGGGCACACTAGTGGTGGTGTTCCTGGCGGGATTTGAACTCACAACCTTCCGATCTTCAGCCCACACCACTAACCCTTACAAGAATTATATTTTCTTGAAATGTACATTATGTAAGGGATAATGTGGAGCAAGGCGGTCATTAATGAAAAGATGATCTGACATCACCATGAAGGTGTTTTTCATTAACCCTCCTGTTGTCTTATGGTCAAATCTGACCAATTTACTACTTTCATCAATCATAACTTTTTTGTTTTACATTCGATTGCATTAAGGCTTTATGATATCCTTCACAGTAGACATTACTGATCACAACTTTCATTGAATTGTGGATGATGTAGTCAACTTTGTAACACCCATGGTGTTCCCGGTCAAAAATGACCCCCATAAAGAAAAGGAATTAGTAACCATCTGGATCAGATAAAACACACACACAAACACCCACACACACTCTAGATGTGTGTCCCCCCCCCCTTATGTGCCCAATCCCTCCATGTGAATCACACCTGGCACACACAAACACACACAGAACAATTTGATACATTTCCCGCTCTTATGTGCCCATCCCCCCACATGGATCACACCTGGCACACGCAATACATGTTCAATGTCTATTCTTTGTTTATTTACTGCAGTGTTCATGTATACCAGTAGTCTGATACAATATTTATAGTTTGAAATGTTGTTAAATGAAATGTGGTGATGATTAATGTTTTTTGTGTTAATGTATACACAGCAAATACCAAAGCGTTAAAATCCCAGTACTGATGAGTACTGATGCCCAGAGTAGACATTTTTACACTTTGGAGTAGAATGGACATAAAGTACACTTCTCAGATTGCACCAGAACCTCTCTTTGGTGTTGTTTCTTTGTGTGGTGTTGGTGTTGACTTGTGTAGTGTTTATTCTGGGATGATGGACTCCCTCAGAGTATATCTTCGCATTGAGTCTGCCTGGTCCGCATCGATTTTAGGTTTCGATTCGTTATCAGATAGGCCGCGCCTTCTCATTGGTTTAATGCAGCCGTGACCCTTGACTTTTTGAAAATATTCTCCAGGAAAAGCGCGACCGTGACCGTTACAGATTGATGCAAGAGTTAGGCTATACATCCATGGATCGAACACAGCAACATTTCTCCGCAGGACTGTAACCATCTGATCCCACTGGAAGCGTCTGCGCTGCGGCTGCGCTGCGGCTGCGCTGCGGCTGCGCTGCGGCTGCGGCCTCCTCCTGCGTCCTAACCCACCAGGCGCGTTTCAAAACGTTGCGGAAGCGGAGCGTCGTGTGTGCAGCCTCGCAGTTGTTGGATGAACATTCCACTTCCTGCCTGCGCTGCGCTGCGTCAAAAATAGGATTCATCCTATATTTTAGAAATTCCTTGCGGCGAGGAGCTTCTGGGACGCTTCGAGCCGCGGCGCAGCGTGTCTGGTGGAATAGCACCCATTGGCCGCGATCGCTAAAAACGCCGTGCCGCAACGCAGCACAGCGCAGACGCTCCTGGTGGGATTAGTGGGTTACATTAGGTAAGTAGACACCAAGTGAATAATTCTGAATATTCATATTTGTCTTCTTGTTTTAATTTGTATAACTAACAACTAAAAACGATATTGTTAGCAAGTAGAATATTTGTGACGTTATTGTAGTGGTAAGGTTAGCCGTAGTCAATTAGATTAACGTTATTCTGACAACGAAATGTGTATTTATTTGCTATTTTAGCTGCCGCTCCCGTGTTAATTGTTAGGCTTCATTCACACTGACTCAGGGGGAAACCGCTCCTCTTTCCAATCATTCGACAGGTGGTAACGTTACGGAAGTGCAGCATCGGCCTTGAATACATTTTTTAAAAATCCATAATCAACTCTAGTCTGCAGACACCATTTGAAATAATGAGACCGTTAACATAGCTACCGCCAATTTACGTTACTCATGTAGAATGAATGATGTCGAAGCTCTCGCCTCCCGCCTGATATAATGCTGTTAACAGTTAAGTCTAACTTCACACTACATTTGGTACTGTACATGTGCAATAGACCAATTCCAGTTGTGGAGGAAGTTTCATATGATTTAAGTTAAGTAAAAGTACAAATACCACCCTGTGAATATACTATAAGTAAAAGGCCTGCACTTAAAACCTGACTTAAGTAAAAGTATGCGAGTATAATCAGCTAAATGTACTTTAAGAATAAGTAAAAGCACTCATTGTGCAGTGAAATTGTCCCTGTCAGTGTTTTACTATTTTTGGGATGCTTTTAGGTTTTATATTACTGCTGCATTAATGTGTATGTTGCATTTGACTTCTGTTCATGGTAATGGCCGAGCTGATCTGATTTGCTATCAAAGGTTTTTGTCAGTGTCTGACCCATCCATCAAAATATGATGTATATTTGTGTTTATTGTTATCTTACAGTCATCTCCAGCCTTCAGGATGTTGGCTCCGGGGTCATTCTTTGGCGGGGGCTCTAAGGCCCCCCCCTGCCTCCACGCGTCCTTTTGTGAATGGGTCAGATTAACAGAGGAAGAATTCACAGCAACCATTGGTAAGGTTATAACAAATATGCTGATTTAATGGTAAAAGACACAATAACACCATTTCACGAAGTAATCTGGATTACTCCGGCCCTGTCCTCCCGCTGGGAACTCTTACTTACTCGTCTTGGCAGCAGGAGGGAAGAGAGCGAACACCAGCACTCAACAGGAGATATTAAAAAAACAACAGGAGGAGCTGTGTGCATGGTCCTCCTATACAGGTCATCTATTGGCCCATTTACAAACGAGGGGCTTTCGTAGCGTATCAGCGTGTGCCAGCCGAGACATCCGGAAACAGTCTCAGTTTGAAGCAAAAACATCTGGTATTTCAGCAGGTTTCACACACACACATTCTACCCTCTGCTGTCGATAGCATATGTCTATATAAGCAGGGCTGCACATAACTGGTGCGCAGGTGCGCATGCGCACCTCCGCCAAAAAAAGAGCACCGGGTCATTTGAAACAAAGCGCATTTGCGTACCAACATTGAGAGGGAGAGAGAGAAGAGAAAAGAGAAAAGAGAAAATAGAGGAGAGAGGAGAGATGAGAGAGAAATATATTTGCGAGTTGCATATGAACCATGATATGAACTCAGGGCTGGCCCCTAGCGCTGGCTAGATGTTCGCCTAGGGCGCCAGATCTGGGGAGGTGCTGCGCTGGCAGTTCTGGGAGGGAAAAAAACATTTTGACCGTTGGGGCTCATCCTAATTGTCGGCCTTGAGGTAACAATATTCACAATTAAGTAAATGTAACACCCTTTTCACCCCGGTTACACGTTTCATTTGCCCTGTACGATGGGCGCTGTAAGTGATGAAAATGGGGGATGTTGGCTTATCTGGCGCCCGCAGCTCACAGACAAAATGCGAGTGAGCGAGGGAGAGAGGGAGGGTGGTACCAGCGCTGTTGTTATTATAATCTGGTGCCGTGCTAGCTGCTCTAACGGAGATAAGAAGAAGATGTTTCTACAATAATGTGGAGGGAGAGTCCTCTCCAGTCAGACTGAGAGGCTGATAAGTTAACTACAGCTCAGTGAGGTAAAGGACTCTTAGTCTAAATTCAAACGGTTTGGTCACAATTTATGTAAACACATATTTCCAAGGCACTCCTTTGTAATTATTGGGATAAACAGGTTTTAAATCATTCCAATGTATACTATAGGACAGTAACCAAAAATATCCTTTAAAACTGGAGAGATAAAAAAAAAAATGCATAAATAAATCAATGTTAAGGTAAAATAAGATATGAATGAACACAAATAAAATAAGTTACATTCATTTGTTATTGGCTATGGTAGGTTATTGGTTATGTTCACATACTTATTTGATTACATCCACTTGTCTAAGATGACAACAGAGACTTTCGACCCAAAACTAGCTGTTGACTTGTGGATGCAAGCAGCTAATCGCAGACTCAACCAGAGAGAAAGTAGTAGGCCTACATCATCAGCTACCATGTCTGACAGAGAGGAAGACAGTGAGGAGAACAGTCAGGAGGGTAGTGATGCTTGTAGGATTACTGGTCGTGCTAATGTTGTCTTGTGTTCACCTCTGCATGTGTGTTCTGTGTTCACATCTGCATGTGTGTTCAGTGCCGTGTGTCTGGCAAATAAAGTCAAGACCCCCTCAAAAGTTACGGTTTATTTCATTTTAAGGATGAGCACCAAGCAACATCTCCAGGTGCTCCTTTGAGAACCAGGGCAAAAAAGTTATGTGCACCCCTGTATATAAGGGTATTTCCTCTCTGTCCCCTCCACTTCTCATATCTCCAACTTCTTGTTCATATAAACTGCTACTATTAATACAAAGTAATTAAACACACACATATACTATTCAAGATATGTAGACTTCCCTGAAACATGACATGCTAGAGATCTTAAGCAGAATATACTCTCATCCACCTAGCCCCCTGTCCTACATACCTACACCTCCCCCACAGAGCAATAAAACCCTGTTTACTCCATGGCTCCCCAGAATGTTTGGAGCAAGTTTAGTCCTCACATTTATGAAAGAATAAAACAGAGAAATCAATATAAAACACAAACACAGGTACCGTTTAAGCAGTCTTCACATACAGCCTTATGGCTCCTGTAATGCATACACACATGAATATATAAAAACACACTTCTTATATATCAGGGAACATTAAGATGAATATACCAAAAATACGCTGTATCAAACTTTCACTTCAAACTTTCAAGTTACTTCAATTTTCCCTCAATTCCTCAACAAGGAGTACACTGGTCCAGTGGAGGCAACCCTACATCCTAGCAGTTGGGACCACAAGACTCCCAAAGTGTTCAAATCTAACTCTTTATTTGGAGTTTATATTTGACTCTTTTGACACAGTGTTCAGAGAACACCAAACTCTTGGACCTATATACACCCGAGACTGGTGTTAAATGTACTCTTATACAGTACAATGTACGCTGTGTAGCAGTTCAAACAGGAAAATTTGACCGCGAACACCAAAGTAAGGGGGGGAAAACGAAGACAATAGAAGGGTTAATGACCGCCTGTACGTTATCACGCTCATCACACGGCTAGAGGGCGACTGTGGCTGTGAGGGAGTGCGGTCGTCTTTCAACCAGAATGTTGTTGGTTCGATCCCAGCCCATGCAGACAACATGTTGACGTATCCTTGGGCAGGATACTTAACCCTGAGTTGCCCCTGATAGCGCGGCCAACGGCGGCCTGCTCTGTACAGATGTAGCGCTTCATTTCAGACGCCTACCCGTGCGGGTCCGTGATCGGCACGGGGTGGGCCCCTGCTGAAAAGGAAAACCCCCCCGTAGGACTTGAAACGCCCCCTTGATAAATACATTTAATTATAATGAAACCAGCTGCAATGGATCATGGATCCACCAGGGGGAGCTGTGAAAAGCTGCCACACTGGAACTCATGTGAAATAAACAGCTGATCTCCAGGTATCTGATATAGCGGATATTTGTTAAGATCCATATGTCACGGATAGGATCATATTCTGTGCTAAATAAGAGACATGTAATCATTTACTAAACATCACCATGTTTTTATTTAACAAAATAATGTTTAATTCACGTAGGCGTAAGTACAAAACCATCGCTATGTTTTTAGATCAGGAAATGCAGCCCGGCTCAAACAAACTATTTTCAATCATCATCCTCACGATCATTTAATGTATCATATGTTCGCGAATTGAAATGAATGCACTAATACATGTAGTTTAATCCACGTGAGTTTACAACAACAAAAATAATCGCTTTGTTTTTATATCACATCCGACCGGAGGAAAATGCAGCGGCTCTCACTACCGATAATCCTAATCCCACGGTCAAACAATAATATGTACAGTGTTAATAGTTTACTATATTATTAGTGTCTAATATTACTGCTATAATAATCACACATTGAGTTGTTGAAATCAGACCGTCGTTTTTTTTAAACAGTCTGAATGAAACGGCAGCTCTCAGGTGATCAGCTGTGTGTTTACACAATAAAATATGCATAGTAATTTAATACCTTCCAACACACATTGTAAAAACAGTTCTGTTTCATATGAGTGTTGAGAGCTGTATCCACAAATCTCTTAATTTTGCACTCAGTGCACCAGATTGATGCATTTAACTTCAATTTAAATAAAAACATCTTCTGTTGTAACAACAATAACATTATAAATAGTAACATAGCATGGTATTGCACATTTAGCTTTGAGTGTTACTGGCCTGAGATTTTTTTATTACATGAATTAAGGTGTATAGTATTCGTTTATTAGTCCCCGAGGGGAAAATGGGTAGCAGCACATCACAGAGGCATTTAAAAAGTTAAGACAATACATTCTGGAAATGTTCACATCAGGCACCTTCAAGTTAAACAATACTACAGTAAACAATTAACACAGTAAATTATGTGGATTAAATCACATTTATTTCGTTAAAAATAAACGAAATATGATTTCCTCCGGAGTCGGCTTGACTCGGTTTGCATTCATAAAGAATGCACAAAGGTGTTTCATCGTTAATGTCAGATATGTACTAAGTAAATAGCCTACATTAGTTCCTGCTCAAGATTAGATTCAACTTTATTATTATTGCACATATTACAGGTACTGAGACAACGAAATGCAGTTTAGCTTCTAACCAGGTGCTACAAGCAGTAAAGTGAAAAGTAATGTACACAATCTACAGAATAAAATATAGAATGAATTGAATTAATCATACTTCAATAATGAAAAGTAAACTAATATTAGACAAATATGAACTTTAACCATCCATGACTTAAACATATAATCCAGGATACAAGCCACAGAGTTGCACCTGCAAGGTGAATATAGAACTGGTTAAAAAATAACTACCGAGTGTTTGAAAGCATACAACAGTTTTATGATATCACTGCCCCATCTAAGACACGAGTGGATCTGTCTTGAATTACATTTGAGTTGAGTGTTTAGTCAACTTAATGTGTTGCTTAAAATAATACTTCTGCATACAGTATGTGACAATGTAGGTGATGCACGGCCAGATACGGCTCGAGAAGCTGACTCAGATAAGGAAATGTGATATATTATGATATTATATCTGAATGATAAAGTACGACACGTCGGCGTCTTCTCTGCATACGGCAATTTCAACTGTATTTCCTTTATCCTGTAATATGACTTGATAGATTTAAACTCCGCACACTGAGCTCTGATTGGTCAGCAGGCGGTGCTTTCACTGAGTTGATCTCTTTTCTATAGACGCCGGAGCCGGCCAGCGTCAGGTAAAACAAAGTTATTTAGCCTTCCCAAACCTGAGCCTCACGCGCCGCCTATGTCCTTAGGACCATACCGTTCACCAGCCCCAACCCCCCATGTTTCCTATGCTGTATGTTGGAAACTCTTTGTTTAAAACGAATTGGCCATCGGAATGTGTGGAGTCACATTCCACAGCTCTCCCCCCCCCCCCCCCCCCCCCCCCCCTCCTGTGATCCCCCGCACACAGAGAGACACAGGGAGATCGCTCTTCTGGAGTGAAGAGAGCGGAAATAATGATATTGCAAGTTAGAAACGTAAAATGCATCTTGACAGACACTTGGGGGAAATATGCTGCATTTTGAATGTCCGATAGTCCACCATTAACACCTTAGTCCGTCTCGTCTCATCAACAAAAACTAAATATACATTTCGTCATAGTTTTCGTTATCAAGAATCTATTTTTAGCTCGTCATCGTCTCGTTTTAGTCATGTAAAAAAGGTCGTTGACGAACATTTTTCGTCATAGTTTTCGTTGACGAAATTAACACTGGCATATTTAAACTGTCGCACTTTATGTTGCTTCTATCGCGCATTGCCGGTATGAAAGGGTCTGTGCCGGAAATATCAAACATTTAATAAAAGTGAAAAACAATGAACAAGACTTAACGTATTCATCATAATTAATTATATTTATTTCGTTTGGATGTAGGATTTTTGACTTTGTTTAGAGCAGTGATCTTCTCTGCAGCAGAGAGCTAAGCGCTATCAGACCGGACCTAACCCTGAAAAGTATTATCATCTGAAAGTAATCATTATGTTATTAACCCTTTGGAGTCCTGGGCTAATTTGGCCGTTTTCACATTTTGATTTGTCTTACTAAACCCCATTAAGAAATGTTTGGTATCTTTTTTTAAGGACAACCTCACCTATATAACCTGATAGTTATTTCTTTCATTTTGAGATACTATATGAACATTTTGGACCCAAAATCACAAAAGAAACATAAAAACAGATTTTGAAAATGATATTATTTTTCATATAGGTAACACAAACATACACAACGAAACCATTTAAAAGCTGGAAATATATACATGGGATGTCACTATGATAATGTGAAAGTTTGATTGAGGTAGCATGGGATTTCATTCTGATAAGGCAAAAGTGTTATTCTAAATATAATACAAATATATATATATACATTATGTACAAAAATCAGTTTTTTCTGTCTTTATCTGTGCCACGCTTCAAAGCGGTTTCTGTCAACTACGACACAGAGGGCAACATCACAGGTTCCTCCTCCTCCATGTAAAAAAACAAGCTTAAAGCTTGACTCACGTTCAGAGTTCTCTTCATCATAGTTGAATCTTCAAAACTCTAAATCTATCTAACTATATCTAAATTCTCAATGTTTGTCTGTCACTTTACTTCAATCGCAGTCTCCCGCCGTCTCTCTTCGTCTCCCGCCGCCTGTCTTCGTATATCTTCGTCTCTCTCCATTTCCCGCCGTCTCTCTTCGGTTCCCGCCGTCCCTCTTCGTCTCTTTTCGTCTCGTTTCGTATCACTCCGTTTACCTGATTACCTCACCCCCTCCCTGGTAAATACATCCTGTTGAGCAGAATCTACAGTTTCCAGTATTTTCCGTTTCGTAAAATGATAAAATACGGCGAAGATATTAAAATATGTGCTTCCATTATTCATACTTCTGAAATATATCTGTATTAACTTTATATAATCGTATGTCCGTGTTTATTTGGTCTTTTTGCATGAAACAAAGACTGGGATATAGTTTCAAGCCAGTACTTTCGACAGAAACACACGGCAATGTTGTCCGGACTGTTGTTATTATGCGGCACAGGTCATGTGATCTGATCACGCCGGCGTGACGGTCGACTCCAAAGGGTTAATATTAAATACATATAAGTATTTTTACAACTTGTATTTAGAAATACTCTGTTGTAATTATTGATGCATAAATGTGTTCATCCATTCAATGTGGCATCTGCTATAATGGGGTTAATGTATGATATTACTTAATAATACAATACATTATAATATATGATATGATAATTACATTTTAGTTTTATTCATTTCTTATTTCATAGTTTCTCATTATTATTATTTGTATCGCTCATCTTATTTTTGATTTTATTAATCTGTGAATCTGTGCTGTCCTGTTTTTCACTCTCACCCTGTTGCTGTTTGAACTACTGAATTTCCCCACGGGATTAATAAAGGTCCATCTTATCTTATCTTAATGTATAAGTTGATTTACTTCAATCTACTGTACTGTGTAAAAACACCCCAACAATATTACAAGAAATATACTGCATAAAGCAAACTATATACTTTATTTGATCTAAAATATTGATGTTTTTTCATTATAGTAGCTTGTGAAAACCATACAGTAACAAATAAGTGATTAAATGCTACAGTATTCAGCCAACACAACTGCAGAGCTGCAAACATTGCAAACAGACTAAGTTCTACAACACCCAGTTGTCTTTGTGTATTTTGTGAATGAAGCGCCATCTCATGGTTAAATCCTGTAATTGAACAAATGGGGAAATTGGGCAACGCCCTCTAGCAATTTGGCAACACCCCCAGCCACTGGCATCCGCTGGGCTTTTGACTGGGACACACCCATGTGAGTCTGATCTGGAGTGCTACATCTGTATGAATCAAGCCCCCAGGAAGTGCTCCAGACTGAGGAAAATATTTGTTGTGTCCAAACGGCGGTGTTACAATTTCTGTATCAGCCTGTGATGTCACTGGGCCCAGAAATACTTTTTCCCATTGACTAACGTTGGGAAAGAGACGTCTGTAAATCAGCGGATCATTTTTTTGTAACTAAATAAACTATCCAGTATGAACACATGTATAGCCCTTGTCAGAATCATTAAATCTTAAAAGTGCAAAATGCACTAAAAGCTGAATCCAGATTTATTTTCTCTCCATTCATTCTACTGAACTTGCTCCTGTGGGTATTGTCCACAGTATCTGACCATTGCATGTATCATATATGTGTAATGTGTGTATATGTAAAGCGCTTTGAGTCATTGATAAAGCGCTATAATAAATGTAAGGAATTATTATTATTAATTATTATTATTACTGAGCCGCGAGCGGGAGCTCGGGGGGCGGGGCTTAAGGGACAACTAAACTGCGCATGCTCTATGAGCGCACAAACGGGTACTTCTGCTCTGACAGCCAGGCATGACGGGTAATCTGTGACATTTTGCTCTCGAGAATGGCAGGCCATTTTGTCTTCATGCGCCAATGAGCAGCTCTAATAGGAATGAACGAGGCCCCGCCTCCGACGCTGTATCCAGCTCTTATTATACATCCATGGTATGAATTAAGTGCTGTTCCCCTTAGTGTTTACTTCCTGTCTGTCTTCTTCTGCTGTTCCCTTTAAGCCTGCGTCATTGAAATTGACACCCGATGGACACACGATAAAGGAAATGTTCAAATTCGGCTCTGATCATAACAACATCGGACCATTCGTGAGGGCATCTTAAGCCATCGTATGACCGCCACCGCTGGTGAAGTTTCTCAGGCTCCGGCAGCAACTTCGTGAGCGGCAACTTCGTAAGGCACTCGTGAGGGCATCTTGTCAAATCGTGTCATCTTCGTGTTATCATAGGTACCATCGGGCATTCGCCCTCACTTTGATCGGGGCGAATGCCCTATGGCAGGGGTGGCCAACCAGTCAGAGGTTAAGAGCCACATTTTTTCTATGTTACTGCAAAGAGCCACATCAAACACACAGTCACTGATACCGCTTGTTTCAGTTTTTTGTTTTCTGGAGACAAGATTTCAACCACGTCACTGATGCATTTTTGTGGCATTGGGATATATTTTTTTTAAATCCTCTGGAGCAGAGAGAGGAGCTTATTGTTATTGATGAATGCATCAGTGTTTCTTAGGGTCAAAAACACTAAACTCACAACTTAAAATGAAAGTGTTTAGTTTATTTAATTAAAGAGCACATATTCAATGTGAAACGTGACAGTAGATATAGATTATTTGCAATTTGGTGCTATATATATATATTTTAAAAAAAAGATTATATATATTTTTTAAACACCTTGAATTTCAGGGGGGGGGCGCGGGGCTCCGTTGGCGGGGCGCAGCGCCCCTCCAAGACAATGGTAGGGGAAACACTGGATAGTGTTTAATCAACGATAGGTTTCCCCCCCTCATAGGTGATTGGTTCACTGCATCGCAGGTATTATTGTGATTGGCTCTTGGGCCACATCAAAATTAGACGCGCTGTCATCCTCTCATACTGACACCACACATACACACGTATAGGGAGAGCCGGGACGAAAGTAACACGGGACAAAAGTAACGGAGCGATTTTATCTGAGCCCAAACAACTTTGACCGGCCAAATTACGTCAGAATTATCAGCATTCAGTACTTAACAGACCTACTAACTATCAGGTTTAACTGTCAGGAGTAGCTAGTGTTGTCACGATACCAACATTTTGGTTTCGATACCAAGTCAAGAATTGCGATTCCGATTATTTTTCGATACTTTTCTTAAAAAAAGGGAAACAGTCTTAAATGTAATTATTGTGCTTTATTTCACACCAGAACCATAACCATAACACAAACTTTTAAACAATGAGAACAATAAATAAAATAAATGACAAGAATTAATACATGTCTGACAGACAGGACTCGTAGTGTCCGTAGGCTTGCCCTCACTGTCAGAAATATAGCTAAAATACTTCCAAATTTCGCTTCTGGCGTCTTTTTTGTCAACAAGCTGAGGCGCTTCTCGTTTTCTCACATGCTCTGGCAGCTAGCGCGTGCACGAGAGAGGGGATGGATTTAGCACGTGCACGAGAGGGGAGGGACTGCAGGCACGGCTGCAGTGCAGGGAGTGGAAGCAGAGCGCTGAATACACACGGCTCTTATTAAAACGCCGCTTTCTCACCGGAGTACTTTTCCCCGTCATTCTTAAAGTACCGATACTAATGAAACGGAGGAATCGTAACGTTTTTAACGGCAGAGTATCGCGGTACCTTTCAAGTATCGGTACACCGTGCGGAGTCAGTGTCTCTCCCCCAAACTCACACACATACAATTCGATATGAACTGAAGAGCCGCATGAAACTAGACAAAGAGCCGCATGCGGCTCGAGAGCCGCGGGTTGGCCACCCCTGCCTATGGCACCGAGGATAACAAGATGCCCTGACGATGGCCTCACGAAGGGCAACATTTACACACAAATTCAACACAAAAATGAACCTTCACAAGGTCCATCGTAAATTTTTTGGCATGTCAAAGATTTTGCCACCGCTCACAAAGTTGCTGCCGGAGCCTGAGAAACTCTGCCGGCGGTCATATGATGGCTTAAGATGCCCTCACAAATGGCCCGATGTTGCTACGATCAGAGCCAAATTTGAACATTTCCTTTATCGTGTGTCCATCGGGTTGTTTTATTGCACAACAAAATCATGTAAACATATTATGTAAATAACCCAATTTGTGTTCTGTAAAACTGAAAAGAATATAACATTATTTTGAAGGCGAGTTGACAGAAAGTTGTTGTTGCTATGGAAACAACATGACGGAGAAAACTTAATATCTTCTACATATAAAGACGGAGAAAGTAAAGAACAAAGTCTGAAGATATCAGTACAGTATCATAGTACTTTAACATAATTGTTTTTGTTACTTTCGTTGCAGTTGTATGTCTTAAATGTAATGTAAATGTTGCCTTTGTGTGTGGTTCGGGGCCATCTTCGTGCGAAATTCACAATTCCATATTCGTGTGTCCATCGGGTGTCAATTTCGGGACAGTGTGACGCGGGCTTAAGTGTTTACTTCCTGTCTGTCTTCTTTTGCTGTTCCCTTTAGTGTTTACTTACTGTCTGTCTTCTTCTGCTATGCCGTTTGTGTTTACTTCCTGTCTGTCTTCTGCTGTTCCCTTTAGTGTTTGTCACCACCCCGATCTGCCGCCCTGCCCTATGAAATGGATTTAACTTCTGTTAGACAGCTATATGCCATACATTTTTTCATACATTCACAGTAAATATTTATTCAGTATGATAGCTGTCTAACAGAAGTTAAATTCATTTATCACTTATTCTGACAATGTACTTAACCCCAAATAAAATAACCCAATAAAAAGAGTTGTTAAATAATAGTGAAGTCACGTTGTAATAAAAATAACTCATCTCTCTCGAGTTTTATTTTTTAGCTTTGCCAAAAGCCACTGTGTCAAGTGTCCTACTTGGGTTGCCGTACGGAGTTGTCCAATATGGCAGACCATCTCGCACATGCGCACTGCAGATAGGGCAGGGTGTCAGATCGGGTAGTGACAGTGTTTACTTCCTGTCTGTCTTCTTTTGCTGTTCCAGTTCGTGATTACTTCCTGTCTGTCTTCTTCTGCTGTTCCCGTGTCTGTCTTCTTCTGTTGATTTCTCTAACGTCCAGCTGTCTGTCTTTTAACCTCTTTCCTTCTCTTGTTCTTTTCTTTTTTTAGCCATTATGAATCAAAAGTGTTGTGCTATCTACAAATATAAATGGCCACACTTCTTTCTGTGGATTGATATGATTGTACACAGTCTTGAACCTCTGAAATGTCGAAATTGACCAATCAGAATCAATTATTCCACTAAGCTGTGTAATAAATGGTATTAGTCGTACAAAAATTGGTTCATATTACTTATTTTAGAGGTAAAATACAAATTACATTTTTCACAGTTTGAAAAATCAGCACCACGGATTATTAACAATTTGCCAAATTAGTTAATTTCGTTTAATTTAGCAGAGAAGTAGTAGTGGAGATGTAATAGCCTATTTACTGTTGTCCGTAGGATATCTTTTATTCTATAATTAGAGGTGTCTTCCAAACAATGCTCAGAAGAGAAACATCTTAAATGCTGCTTATCTTCGAAGATGTAAGGGTTTAAGTACCCTGAGGTTGACCAGCACTCGCCTTACATGTTGACAGTAAGTGTCCATCTGTCCCCCCCTCTCTGGTTACACTGCTGCTGTTGAACAGAGTGATGTCGCCCCACAGCCATATGTGTGCCATTGATTTGTTCTGTCCCCCAGTCAGTGCAGACAGAAGCAGCTTCCAGTGTCAGCTGCTAATCAATGACCAATCGCCCTTATTTGACCTTAAGTGGCATCAATTACTCTTTATTTCATGGAGTTAGCTTCAGACGCCTTCTTCAAACTGAGTAATGATGAGAATATATCAAATACCGGGACATGTGGCAGCAACCGGATCAAACTTTGACAAAACAATTTGTACAGGAATCAGTTACACATGATTATGAGCATTATCTGAACGCCATGATCTCACATGCACACAGTTAAGAACAGGTTTGGGAGGTTTACTTTAAAAATGTGTTTCATTTTAATGACTGGTTATATTTAAAACATTGAATCAGTAACTTCATCTGAGTATCACAATTGAAATGTATGTAACCTGATTACTTCCGTTCCTTTTGAAATGTTTCTTTAATTTAAGACTAGGCCTACAGTTAAGTATAGTTTACAAATGCGGTTTTAGTTTAGTTTAGTTTATGCATTCAAAGCAAACAGTATTTTTGTTTAATCCCTACTGCATACAAAACTGCTATATGAATTAAAGAAAGAAAGTAACATAAATGTAATCCAAAACAATTAAATGCAGGCAGAACGTTCACCTATAATATATAGATTTTTTAAGATGTAACAGTATTCTGATTACTTAAAAAAAAAAACAGAAATACAGTTATCTTTTTATTTGTATCCTGACTATGTAACCCCATCGCATGTAATATGTTACTCCCCAAGCCTGGTATAGAAAAAGGTATGTTGTTTAACACTGGACTTAAATTATATTATATATGTATATATATGGTTATATATACATAGGGCTGGTCATTGTGGGGGAAATACAATATCACCATAATTTGATAAAATACCTCAATAGTGATATTGCGATTATATCGTAGTGTTGACTATTGGTGCACACTTTTATATAATGACATACTTGATAAATAACAGATATGTGGATGTAATGACTCTGCGGGTAAAGACAATTACAAGAACAACTAGAACTGTCTGATAAAAAACAAATGATAACACCTTTCTGTAATGCAGCCTTTAGAGGCAGGAAAAGACAACCTTGTGGATCACATCTCACATCACATTATGGATATTATTTCGATATTTTGCCCAGCCTTAATACAAGAGTTTGTTGATGTTAATTAATTTGTTGCATAAGGCTCCTCTCGAGGTCCAAATGTGACATTCAGAAAATTCAATGCTGCTTTCAGACCGGTTCAAGTAGCCTCACCAGAACCCCTCCCCACTCTCTCGGCCCCTCTCAGCAGCAGCAGCAGCAGCAGCAGCAGGTGTCTGAGTGCAGAACAAGAGAGGAGGAAGTGAAGGAGAAAAGCTCCACGCAGCCTGCAGAGCTGAATTTGATTTCAAATGCTAACAGGCAATATCTACAGGTTTAGAGTGAGGGATTTAAACATAAAAGATTCATGTGTTTTTATTAGATGCTAAGGAACCGATCAGCTCTTAAAACACTACTGGAGGGAATGCTGCTGATTCTTTGAAAGCAAGTAGAATAATGTCCTCAATCTTTTGGTCTCTTTTGAAATACAAAGTGGCTAACCTTGAAGCTATAATTTTTATATACAGTGGGGCAAAAAAGTATTTAGTCAGCCACCAATTGTGCAAGTTCTCCCACTTAAAAAGATGAGAGAGGCGTGTATCCTAGGTATACCTCAACTATGAGAGACAAAATGAGAAAAAAAAAATCCAGAAAATCACATTGTCTGATCTTTAAAGAATTTATTTGCAAATTATGGTGGAAAATAAGTATTTGGTCAATCACAAAAGTTCATCTCAATACTTTGTTATATACCCTTTGTTGGCAATGATAGAGGTCAAACGTTTTCTGTAAGTCTTCACAAGGTTTTCACACACTGTTGCTGGTATTTTTGGCCCATTCCTCCATGCAGATCTCCTCTAGAGCAGTGATGTTTTGGGGCTGTCGCTGGGCAACACGGACTTTCAACTCCCTCCAAAGATTTTCTATGGGGTTGAGATCTGGAGAATGGCTAGGCCACTCCAGGACCTTGAAATGCTTCTTACGAAGCCACTCCTTCGTTGCCCGGGCGGTGTGTTTGGGATCATTGTCATGCTGAAAGACCCAGCCACGTTTCATCTTCAATGCCCTTGCTGATGGAAGGAGGTTGTCACTCACAATCTCACGATACATGGCCCCATTCATTCTTTCCTTTACACGGATCAGTCGTCCTGGTCCCTTTGCAGAAACACAGCCCCAAAGCATGATGTTTCCACCCCCATGTTTGACAGTAGGTATGGTGTTCTTTGGATGCAACTCAGCATTCTTTCTCCTCCAAACACGTCTAGTTGAGTTTTTACCAAACATTTCTATTTTGGTTTCATCTGACCATATGACATTCTCCCAATCCTCTTCTGGATCATCTAAATGCTCTCTAGCAAACTTCAGACGGGCCTGGACATGTACTGGCTTAAGCAGGGGGACACGTCTGGCACTGCAGGATTTGAGTCCCTGGCAGCGTAGTGTGTTACTGATGGTAGCCTTTGTTACTTTGGTCCCAGCTCTCTGCAGGTCATTGACTAGGTCCCCCCGTGTGGTTCTGGGATTTTTGCTCACCGTTCTTGTGATCATTTTGACCCCACGGGGTGAGATCTTGCGTGGAGCCCCAGATCGAGGGAGATTATCAGTGGTCTTGTATGTCTTCCATTTTCTAATAATTGCTCCCACAGTTGATTTCTTCACACCAAGCTGCTAACCTATTGCAGATTCAGTCTTCCCAGCCTGGTGCAGGTCTACAATTTAGTTTCTGGTGTCCTTTGACAGCTCTTTGGTCTTGGCCATAGTGGAGTTTGGAGTGTGACTGTTTGAGGTTGTGGACAGGTGTCTTTTATACTGATAACGAGTTCAAACAGGTGCCATTAATACAGTTAACAAGTGGAGGACAGAGGAGGCTCTTAAAGAAGAAGTTACAGGTCTGTGAGAGCCAGAAATCTTGTTTGTTGGTTGACCAAATACTTATTTTACCGAGGAATTTACCAATTAATTCATTAAAAATCCTACAATGTGATTTCCTGGATTCTTTCCCCCCATTCTGTCTCTCATAGTTGAAGTGTACCTAGGATGAAAATTACAGGCCTCTCATCTTTTTAAGTGGGAGAACTTGCACAATTGGTGGCTGACTAAATAATGTTTTGCCCCACTGTATGTATATTGCTTGTAAAATTATTTTACAAAATTGATTTATTAGAATTTGTACCTGTTCCTCTTTAATGGCATGCTCTCTGCAGTTAGAGTACTTGAGTAAATGTACTTAGTTACTATCAACCACTCTGTTAGTCATGGAAAAAAAGGTTGTTGATGAACAAACTTGGTCATAGTTTCCATTACTGAAATACAGTGGTCCATTAATGAGTCCTAAAATCAGTCAGTAATTTACAACTTCTGGTTCCCTCGTGTTTTAGATGCCAAAAATAAAAGCTGGTTTATACAAGCATTGAGATTTTAACTTTTTGTTCTACGACATAAAATACGTCAGTAAATACCAGAGGTGGGAGTAAGTCCTACATGTGCAAGTCATGAGCAAGTCTCAAGTCTTGACCTACAAGTATCAAGCAAGTCCCAAGTCACTGTGGTGAGTGTCAAGCAAGTCAAGTCATTGCTCAGGTCAAGCAAGTCATTTCAACATTCTGATGAATAAGCCCAGTTTCCACATTTAAATCAGTTAAAAGACAGTGGTTATGAAAATGGATTTAACCCACACTATGATCTTCATTACATAGGCAAGGCAAGTTTATGTATATAGCACCTTTCAACACAAGGCAATTTAGTGCAACAAGTGCTTTACAAAAACGAAAAACATTAAGAAAATGGCATTTAAAATCAGTCATTAAAAAGAAAAGATAATAAAAGAAACATTAAAAGAAAAAATACATGGGTAAAAGTTACAGTGCAGTCTAAGATATGAATAGTTCAATTAAAAGCAGCGACAAAAAGACAAGTCTTTAGTCTGGATTTAAAAGTAGTCAGAGTTGCAGCAGGTTTCTGGGAGTTTGTTCCAGATATTTGGAGCATAATAACTGAACGCTGCTTTACCATGTTTAGTTCTGACTCTGGGGACAGAAAGCTGACCAGTCCCTGAAGACCTGAGAGATCTGAATGGTTCATAATTTAGCAATAGGTCAGAAATGTATTTTGGGCCTAAACCATTCAGTGCTTTATAAACCAGCAGCAGTATTTTGAAATATATTCTTTGACACACAGGAAGCCAGTGTAAAGACTTCAGAACAGGAGTGATGTGATCCACTTTCTTAGTGTTAGTGAGGACTCGAGCAGCGGCGTTCTGAATCAGCTGCAGCTTCCTAATAGATTTTTTAGTGAGACCTGTGAAGACACCATTGCAGTAGTCGAGTCTACTGAAGATAAAAGCATGGACACGTTTTTCCAAATCCTGCTGTGACATTAGTCTTTTAATCCTAGATATATTCTTTAGGTGATAGTAGGCTGATTTAGTAACTGTTTTAATGTGACTGTTGAAACTCATGTCAGACTCCATGACTACACCTATAGAAACAAAGTTGTTTCTGTCCTTTAAGTAGGATTCAAACCAATTCAGAACTGTTTCCGAAAGTCCCACCCAGTTTTCCAGTCGGTCTAGTAATATGCTGTGGTCAACAGTGTCAAACGCAGCACTGAGATCTAATAATACTAACACTGAAGTTCTGCCACTGTCTGTGTTTAAGTGGATGTCATTGAAGACCTTTACAAGAGCAGTCTCAGTGCTGTGGTTTGGACGAAAGCCTGACTGGATCACATCCAAACAGTTATTTAAATGCGAGAAATTACTCAACTGTTGAAAAATAACTTTTTCAATGATTTTACCTAGAAATGGCAGGTTTGATAGATACAAAACAAGAAAAAAGATTTGGCTGGGTTAATCGGAACAAGAGAATACACAGACACAAAAGGTCATTGGATAAAAGTTATTCTTGATAACCCTCTAGAAAGATCTCATGAACTTCCCCACTCAATCTATCAAGACCTGAGCAGTTCTATTGGATATAGGATAAGAAACAGAGATAGGGAGCACAACAACCTATCTCTTCGTCAGATGCACTCCCCCCGCTTATCTAAGCGATTTTGTACCCCGTTACCCTCTACAAGGCCATAGACCAGCAGAGGGAAAATGGGGGGTGGTGGTAAATACCACCCTGTTGAATATCCAAAGCTTCAATGTTTTCTTTAAACGGCGGCTGCTAACAAGTGACTAAAAGAGAATATAAACATCATCACACCGAACATTAGCCGCCTTTAGCTAAGCGGTGGTGATGTGCAGCCATGAAACCGTGATGTAATTCGTTCATAGCATTACGTCAGCTTTATAATTAATACATTTCACTATCATAAATGTGTGTTTGCCACAGATCTTATATCCTGTAATATTCCAAAATCCAATGGAAAGATCCCATTGCTTTTTGACCAGGGAGCCCTTGTGATGCTAACGTCCGGGGCGGCCTTAACAAATTGTCATCTCTGCACCACTCTATTAGTCCATGAGTTTATTTTAAGTTATTTTGAGTCATGATTTCTGGATGTTCTGCCGAGTCTAGTTGTATTACATTGGAGAGAAGGCAGACATATCTTAGGCCTATATCATCAACATTCGAAACTCACACCAAAACATGCTAGATTGATAAATCAACCCAGTCTCACGGCATTTCGTGTTATAGTTATGACATTTAATCTATTGATTCGTGTTCACCAACACGATTTTCCCCTTTTTTCAGTGTCACACAGAACGATTTTAAAAGCAATTGTTACGACCCTGGGTCGTTAGGTCATGTGTGTGGACATTTTTCAGGGTTCCCACGGTACCTGGAAAACATGGAATTAATTTTTTCATTTTCCAGGTATGGAGAAGTCATGGAAACTGAGCAAAAGTGAACACTTACATGGAAATATAAACAGTTGTCCTGGAATTTTTTATTGAATGAGGTGTAAAATAGTAATACAATGAAACTATTGAGCACAGAATTAAGATGAGTTTATAAAAACCCTTTACATGTGAACAGCTTTTACTGTAGATAGAAATGGATGATCCCATGTTGTAGACAATGTAGAGCAGGGGTGCCCACACTTTTTGGGCTGGTGAGCTACTTTTGAAATGACCAACCAAAAATAAAATCCCAAATTGCAAGGGTTGCTCAATAACACGTTTTATTTATACATGGATAATAGGGCTGCAACAAACGACTAATTTGATAATCGATTAATCTATCGATTAATGAAACGACTAATCGACTATTCAGACTATTACTGTATGCCTTGCACAATTTCTCAAACGCTCTTGTTTAGCCATCAACTTTTAGATTTAGCTTGAGGTTGTTTTAGGCATGTGGAAACTAACAATGAAGACAATAAAGATGAATACTTGATTCAAAAATACATATATTATTAAATTAACAAATTGTGAACAAAACTAACATTGCTTTTTATTTAAATTAAATAAATAATATTTCACATCAAAATAAACAACAATGTTTTAACAAATCGTATTAAATAATGTGATGACAGAACTGTGAACAGAATAGCTGAAACTTTAACAAAATAAAGAGTAACTCAGTTTCCTCTAATCATGAACCCATGTTTGTATCATGGTGTTAACTCCGTGTGTTGCTGCTAGCATACATAACACCTGACGTGGAAATGTTACTCGTGGATGGGGCTACAGAGCTGCTAGAAAGACAGTCGAACCCGGTGCATTCCTCCGTCTGGATGTGGTGCACTTTTGCTAAATGTTTAGATAAATTGCTCGTGTTACCGCCCTCACATGCTGAACTCTCTTGGCAAGGAGCATTGTCCGCCTCAAGACGGGTAACATTTAACCACACCTTGGAGCGCTTCTCTCCGCCATCCCCTCCGTGTGTTGCTGCTTGTAGCAGCCGCGTGTGTGTAAACTGCCCCGCCCCCTCGCGCACAGACGGGGGAGAGAGATCTCGTCTCGATTGGAAAGATCGAAAATACACCGACATTTGTTTGTCTTTTTGCATATTAGAAACGAGTTGGCGACACTAAGACTGCGAGATAATGTTTGTGTAGCAATAATACAGACCTTTCTCTTTCTCAACTCGCTACTCGGAGGGAAGTCGCTGTCATATGCCTTGTGAACACTCCGATAATGCCTCTACACGTTACCTTTCTTTGGCAGAGCGACGCTTGCTTTACAAATAAGGCAAATAACCTTTGAAAGTTACATCACAAACAAATATTCTTCCTCCCATTCTGGGTAGAAGTGGTTTGTCTTTAGCTTCTTGCTCGGTCCCGCACTCATTTTGTTGTTTGTCTCTTTAACTTAATTTGAGTTTTCCCGGCACTTGACTGATTTTGTATCGCTTTGCATTCTGGGTTAACAGACTGGAAAGCGATAGGTCGCTTTTTCTGTCAATCAAATAAACTCCTGAATTAAGTGGCAGGGAGGCCAAGGGAGGAGGGATCAAAACCTGTTTTGTCTATTTTAACGGAACAGGATTTTTTTTTTTATGAATGACTCGCGATCTACCAGCATTGCCCCCGCGGTCGACCGGTCGCCCGCGGTCGACGTACTGGGCACCTCTGATGTAGAGCATGCTCTTGGCATCCTATATGGTATATTGGATGTTGGAATTTGATGCAGACAACTTGGTGATATGGACTTTAAAAGTATAGTTTTGGATTGGTGGACTTCAGGAATAATAACGTTACTCGCGATCTCAATAGAAGGGTCAAATACATGCATTTCCCAGCCAACACGGGAGCCTTGACATCTACAGTGAAACTTCTTATGCAAATGTATCCTCAAATATAAGTAGCTGTGTTTTAACTGTGGTACACTTGGGTTTATCAACGTTAGTTAGTAAGCAGTGCAATCTTGCTAACTAGCTAGCAACTTGAGTTTGAGTTTGTTTTGAATTTGTTAATGATGGTTAGCAAGCACATGGAGTGCAATCTTGCTAGCCAACATTCAGTTTGCTAACTAACTAGCTAGTGTTGGCTAGCTTGCATTGCTAGCTAACTACCAATACATTTTCACATTAGGCTGTGACATTACTTCTATACTAGTTGACATGAATAGTCTAGTCTTGATACATTTTGTAACATTCATTCTTATATCTACTTTTAGCTATTTTGTGATTTTTCGTTTTTTTCTTAAAAAAATTATACTACTCAATAGGAACATTTGGGGTGAGACATTTTTGTAAAATCATTGATCATGCCTAGACTGATTCTATACATCTATACTGTTAAGCTAAGCTTACTAGTGGGGTTGCTGTACTGAGGAACCACAGGGGAACCAGCCTTATGTTTTCCCTTTTCGGTTCATTAGTTTGATTTACAAAAGATTTTACAGAGTAAGAGTAGGCATACCCTTCTACGTAAGAGTCATAATCTCAAATGTGTGATGCATTACAGGAGTGAGTGACAATGACACGCGGCAGATTCAAGTCACATTGGAAAGATGACTCTCAATACAAGGACTGGATTGGAGAGGTACCAGGAGATGTACACAAGGCTTATTGCAAGTTTTGCCGCAAGTCATTTGACATCAGCAATATGGGGGTCGCTTCCCTCAAGAGCCATTCAAAAGGACAAACCCACACCAAGTTAGCTGGACAGCTAAATAATGAAAGAAGAATGACAGATTTCTCGACTACAAAAACAGGAGAGGGAAGAAGCGGCCCAACAAGCCAGGATATCGAAAGTGACAGTCAGTGAACAGCCTACGGAAAAAGGCTTTGGAGCTCAGGGGAAAACATTTTTTTCAAGCCAAGCTGTATTTGAAGCAGAGATTCGCTGGGTCATGAAGATGGTCAGGTCACACTTCTCTTTCAACTCCAACTCTGACATTTCAAACACTTTTGCTCAGATGTTCCCAGACAGCGAAATTGCCAAACAATTTACATGTGGCGCAACAAAATCGGCTTACCTTATATATTTTGGCTTGTATCCTCATTTTAAAGAGCAGCTGATCAAAGACGTAAGAAAAGCAAAGTGTCTTTTGACGAATGCCTTAACAAAGTGACACAAACAGAACAGATATATATCATTCTGCGCTACTGGAGTGAACGCGAAGGGAAAGTAGCTGTGCGTTACTTCACTTCAGAGTTCCTAGGACACACTCAGGCAGAGAAGCTCTTGGAGAGTATCAACAGATCCCTGTCACCTCTGGACCCCAAGAAGCTCCTGCAAATATCGATGGACGGCCCTACAGTGAATTGGAAGTTCTTAAAAATATTCCAAGAGGACAAGAGCAAAGAGGACCCAGATGCACCAAAGCTCATCAACCTGGGAAGTTGTGGTCTGCATGTTGTGCATGGAAGTTTCCAGACCGGAGAGAGGGAAACAGGTTGGAAAATCGGAGATGCGCTGAGAGCGCTTTGGCAGGTGTTCCATGACTCGCCAGCAAGGCGAGAGGATTTCAGTGAGCTGACTAAAACGGCAAGATTTCCTCTGAAGTTCTGTGCCACTCGATGGGTTGAAGACTTGCAAGTTGCTGAGCGGGCAATCGAAGTGTGGCCAGCTGTGATGGCGTACATCCACAGCCACAAGAAACTTCCGAAGAGTAAAGTGCCAACATCTGCGTCCTACTTGACAGTCAAGAAGGCAACCGAAGACCCTCTTTTCCTGGCTAAACTTGAGTTTTTCGCTTTTGTTGCAAGACAGCTGAAGCCTTTTTTGAAGGTATTTCAGACAGATGCCTCAATGGTGCCATTCTTGGCAAAGGAGCTCCAAAGCACCCTGACAGGCCTGCTGTCATGCTTTATCAAGAGAGAAGAGCTGGCAAAGATCAAGACACCTCTCCAGCTCACTAAACTGGACCCCCAAGAGAAGCAAATCCATGTCCCACTCAAACACCTGGACATAGGATTTTCAACCAAGCAGGCTTTGCAGAAGGCATCTGAGAAGCTCCAGGAAAATCCAGTGAAAATCGTGGAGTTCAAAAAAGAATGCGTCTCCTTACTCGCAATGACCTGCAAGAAAATTATGGAGAGAAGTCCTCTCATGTATCCAGCTGTGCGGCATATGAGGTCCCTTGACCCTGTGATGATTGTGACAGAAACCGAAAGTACAACAGCAATGTTTGAGAAACTCCTTCAGGTTCTCCTCAATGCTGGATGGTGCCCTGCCACAGTGTGACAAAGTCCTTTCTCAGTATAAAGCATTCTCACTCGATGTCAACACAAACCACAAAGCAGAGTTCCAAGAATTTGTTTACAGCTGCAGACTTGATGAATTCTTCGGAAGATATCTCAGTGGTGCAGAACTGTGGAACATCATGCAATGTCTCTTCACGCTGTCTCATGGACAAGCTGCAGTAGAAAGGGGGTACTCTGTTAACAAGGATATGCTTGTTGAAAACCTACAGGAGAAGATGCTAATAGCAATGCCCTTGGTCCACGATGCAATGGCTAGACACACAGATGGAGCTCTTCCAAAAGACCTCAAGCAACACTGCAGAGGAGCAAGGACAAGATATGAGATGTATCTGGAAGACCAGAAGAAGTTGAGAGAGCAAACCACTAAAGAGAAGAAAATAAAGGAGCTCTCCCAGGAAATCCAGAAAATGAAAACAAAGCGGAAAAAAGTAATGACTAGCGCTGAAACAATGAAGAAAGAAGCACATGAAATGGCAGTCATGGCAGAGAAGAAGCACAATTGTACACTGCTGTCAAAATCAAATGCCTATCGGAAAGGGGTTGCTGATAAAAAGGAAGAGGTGGCAGCTCTAGACAAAGCCCTGAAAGAGCTGCAAGAGTCTGTCAATAAGTTAAAGCAATGAGGTATGCACAATAGCCTTTATGGATGTATGAAAGATTGTAATATTTATTGGTCACCCTCCTAAAGACAAATATAACACAATTTTAGCTTATGGAGATGACCAATTTTAACTAAAAATAACATTCTGTTTCAGATCTTCAGACTGTAGAGAGGAAGAGGAGTGGAGAGGGGGAGGAGCCAGGAGGGCACAGAAGGAAAGAGGGAGGAGGAAGAGAAGAGGGGCGAAGATGAAAGAGGAGAAGAAGAGGAGGATAAGAGAGTAGAGGATGACAGAGGAAAAGGGAGAAGAGTGGAGAGAAGTTGAGAAGAGTAGGAAGAGAAGACAGGAGCGGACACAAGAGGGGAGGTGTGGAGAGAAGAGGACAGGATGAGATAGGAGAGGAGTGGAAGAGAGAACATATATCAATCACAGTGCTCATGTGTTTCAAAGTTCCAGTTCAATAAATTGTTGTTCATCTACAGCTTGTTGCATTATTTCATGCATTGATATTATCAATAAGACATAATATCTAAGCATTTACAATGTAGACTTGACTGGCACATCTTTTAAATCAAGTAAGTAGTCAGGTGTCCTAGGGGGTTGTGTGTGTGAGGGGAGGGGGGCGCGGATGGGGGCGGAAAGCTTCAGGGGCCTATAGATCATCACTTAATATGGTACCTGGAAAATCAGGAGGTAGCATGGAAAAACATTTCAAGGCAAGCGTGGGAACCCTGTTTTTCCCTCCTGTGAGTGTGTGTGGGTGTGTGTGTGTGTGGTGTGTGTGTGTGTGTGTGAGCAACAGGTGGTGCCCGTTAAGCTGATTAGCTACCTTCAACCTGCTGATTGGTCCACCTGAAGAAGAGAGGATATTTAACTGCAGCCGTGCAGTTCCTCGGCCTCTCTCTGACTTGACTTCTCCTACTCCCAACACAATTGCGTATTAAGATATCTGTCCTGTTGTGCTGTGTGTATACTTATACCGGTCCTTTTTTTCTTGTTGTGAAACTTTAGAAAGAGAAGCTACTTTACCTGTCTTTGTTAGACACGCTTTATTTATTTTGCTTATAGTGCAAAACCCTTTCTTTTTTTTCCCTTCTGGATAATTCGTTTTCTCCTGTTTTTTGCATTAGAGTAGATAAGCTTTCTTTGTTTTGTGGTTTTGCTACTCCGGTGTGTAATTTTGGGTAAATAAATGTACCAAACGCTTTCTCTGTTTTGGCGTCCGTGTTCCTGGGAGTGGGGAAGTGGGAAGTGGGGAGAGTGCATTTTATGCTGCGCCTAGGTCTGGGCGTAACACAATGTATTTCTATTGGTAGTATGTTTCGTGCCTGCAGCACGTCTTTTTGTCCGGTCGGGTCTTGGTAGACCGGAAGCTGTGGGGTTCATAAAAACATGTTCTTACTCAATATCAAGCCACGATTATTGTTTTTTATTTTAAATCGTATAATGTCTGACTTTTTTTGTCATCTGTGAGGAAAAGAAATGGGGCTCAGAGCCACAAAATACTGAAATATAGGCCAATGACCTCACTGTATGCTCTCACGGTCAGTCGTTTTATGATATCATTTTATCATCCGTTATACCGTTACATCTGTGCATTAAGGAGCCACAAACATATGATGTCAGACCTTCACCCCAGAGAGCAGTGAAAGCACAGTCTTAAGAGCCATTATTTCACTTTCCACTGAACCTCCACCCCCCGCAAACACACAGCCCACCAATCCTGGCTGCCAGTCAAAAGGCCACTGAGCATGCTCTGTAGCTGTTATTTTCCATGCTTTGACACCCGTGGCAGAAAGCTTCATTGCAACGCGCACACACATAAAGGCAGGCTGAGTGTGTCACAATGAGGGAAATTGAATCATTGAGTAGGAACTGCTGGGGATTAGCAGGGATTTCTTTTCAGTCTTTGGGAGCGCTGCTTGTGGAAAACTCAAACAATCGGACTGTTTAGACCAGTGGTTCCCAAACAGTGTGCCGTGAGACAAGTCCGGGTGTGCCGTGGGATTTTGTGACAACCATACGTTATTATTGCAATATACAACTACACAAAAATAACATTTTTTTTATTTACTATAATATCAGTACTTTGTAGGTTTATATGTACGTAATCTGCGCGACTTGCGCGTCCACTTCTCCACGTGCAGTGCTGCATAAACATGGCTGAGTCAGCGATAACTTTCGAGGGGTGGAGGTATGCCCATTATTTTTGAGTTCGTCCGAAGAATAGACAGGAATGTGACGGTGAGGTGCAAACTGTGTCCAGGCCAGAAGCTGTTATCCACTGCTGTAAACACCTCGTCAAACCTCAACAAACACCTGCAAAGAACACATGCTAAGGTGAAGCTACCGCACACGCTATTTGTTGTTTGTTTATATCACGTAGTCTGTTCTTCTTCTCTGTCTTCCGGTTGTTGCCTGTTTTGAATGACAAATACACACTACCGCCGCCTGCTGGTAAGGAAAGTTATTGCCACTCAGGCATGCGCAAGTTCGTACGTGCTCGGCGAGTAAAGTAACGAAGTAGTGTAATATATAACTTTTTTAAAAGTAATATGTAATATATTAAAAAAAATTAGTAACGACCCCATCTCTGGAGTTGGCGTTCTCTACTCTGATTTACATGAAGAACAACAGGAGGTCACGGCTCTCTGTTGAACAGGACTTGCGAGTGGCCCTCTCCTCAGTGCCACCAAGGATACAAAAAATCTGCGCGCCCCGACAGGCACATGTATCTCACTAATTTGTAAGTCGGCAAAAATATTTACAATAGCACATGTTTCAATGCTGATTGCTGAAATGTTAATTTTGTGAGCTGTCTGGTTTAAATGAGTGTGTTGCTGCTTTGATGAAACCTAATTTGATAAAGTTTCAAATTAATTTCTGAGATATTTCGTTAATAAATATTTCATGAGTAATATAGTTGTCTTTGTCACATTTTATTTGGCATTAGTAAATAATTATGCACATTTACAGATATTTTACATGATATGAGTGATAACACGTGTTATAAGGGCTATTTTGCACAATAGGTGTGCCTTGAGATTTTTACTTGTCCTTTGGTGTGCCTTGGGCACAAAAAGTTTGGGAACCACTGGTTTAGACCACCACACCCACCTCAAAGCGGACCATCCAGATCCAGTCTGATTGGTGGGCGCTGCCGAGTCCAACAGCAGCATGGCAGTAATTGTTTATAGAAGTGTGTGTAAGAGTGAGTGACTGTGATATTAACTGACATTGTGCAATGTGTTGTCATTATGAAACTCCGCTGTGACCTTAATCCAACACCGCTAAAGGCACTTTGAAGCTTTCAGACCAACCTCCGACTGGCTCTCTCTCCTCTCTCTCCCTGCCTCTCTTTCTCTCCCTCCGTCCATCTGTTGCCCACTTTTCAATGGACCGTTTCAAGGCCTGCTCAGCATTTCAGAGGCTTTAAACAGCTCTATTGTAACTTAGAAAGCTGGATTTAGACACTGAGAAAAAAAGCAAATGGGGAAGAGCTGGGAATCTTGAAACAGTGTGTGGCCTAGCATTACTATACTTGTGGGGACCTAAATCTGGTTACACAGTCACGTGTGGGGACAAATTGGAGGTCCCCATGAGGGGAATCATTCATTTTAGGGTGAAGACTTGGTTAGGATAAGTCTCCAGGAAGTGCATGTAAGTCAATGTAATGTCCCCTGAAGTGATGTATACACATATATACATACATATGTGTATTGTATATATATATATACATACATATATATATGTATATACATACACATAGAGATATATATCTGTGTATATATGTATGTATATATATATATATCTCTGTGTATATATATCTCTATGTGTATATATGTATGTATCTCTGTGTGTATATATATATACACATAGAGATATACATACATATATACACGTGTATATATATAAATATATACACACATGTATATATATTAGGGCTGTCAGTCGATTAAAATATGTAATCGCGATTAATCGCATGATTGTCCATAGTTAATCGCGATTCATCGCAAATGAATCGCACATTTTTTATCTGTTCTAAATGTACCTTAGAGGAATATTTTTCAAGTTTTTAATACTCTTATCAACATTTGAGTGGACAAATATGCTTTATGCTAATGTTTATTATCATTTGAACAATGACAAATATTCTCATGAATATTAAACACAACAACCTCTGAACATTACAAATATTCACCTCAATTCAACCTGGAACCTCTCTCATACAATACATTGTGTGTGTGTGTGTGTGTGTGTGTGTGTGTGTGTGTGTGTGTGTGTGTGTGTGTGATGGATCGTTGGAGCTATGTGCAACTCAAGGCTCGAACGGGAGCTGCCTGGACGCTGCAATCATGTTGCGCACTATCCGTGCTGAGTGTGCTGACTTTTCGTACAATGTCCCACTGTCTGGCTTCCTGCATAAGTCAAGTGCTCGGCGCAGTTGTGGCGAAATGTCGCTCCTCTGTTTTCATTTAAACAGCTCCTTATATCCGTTAGCGCAGCTAGCTAGCACCAGATGCTAACAACAACAATGCACGGAAGGTCTCTCTCTCGCTCGCTCGGGCCACACATACACACACCCTCCCGGTCCTCCCAATAGCCAGTCGGTGCCTGCCGGTGAGCGTGGAAGTATGGTCTGCCGCAAGCGAGCAGCAGGAGCGGGGCTGTCAGCATCAGCTTGTAGATGGTATTTTAAACTCAATGCGCTCTGAAACTACAGGGCGGACGAGGAAAAAAAAATACACATGCGTTAATCGCGTTAAAATAATTAGTGCCGTTAATTATTATATATGTATAATTATATACATGTGTGTGTGTATATATATATATATATATATATATGTATATACATACATATATACACACATGTATATGTATATACATGTATATATATACACATACACACATGTATATATATATATAAATATCTCTGTGTGTATGTGTATATATACACATACACACATGTATATATATATATATATATAAATATATAGAATTTAAATTTTTTTAAAAAGCCACTACAGCTCCCCTGGGTATTAACGTGACACAAAAAGACAGAAATGAAACAAGTGGATAAACAGCTTATGTATATACGTAAGTATACAGGGGAAAAAGCTTTAAACCCTTAAATGACGAAAACAAGTGGAGCGGCAAGAAGATCAGCCATCCTGCAGATTAAAGTCTCTCCAGGTGGGATTACATTTGGAAGCGCTGTGTTCTGTGGATGCTTTCCTCCCTTTCTTTATTTCACTAATTCCACAGTCCTACTTTGTCTTTCTCATAATAATCTGCAGCTTAATGCCCATTCTTTGTTGTTTTCTGGAGGTAAAAGTGCAGATCCCCCTGTCTGTGAACTTTTGTGTACTTCTGACCCTCAGTTTAAGTTGAGATAAATGCTACAACATACAGTTATTTGTTACATTACCCAACAGCGGCACACACATATGACAAAGGCAGGCGGGAAGTGGAGTTGACAGCCTTCAGACACAGAGCAGGGCTAAAACTGTTCATAGGGAAAAGTGACAACAGACAAATAGGTTTGTTAAAATATGAACTGTTGCTTAGTCGGGCCAATGTTATCCAATCCGTCTAAATTAAAGTTCCAATTCACACTATCGATTTGTTGTAAGTATACATTTTTAAAGTCACAATTTGCGTTAATTTGTCCATTTGAAAAATATCTTTTTACATTTTTTGGCAGTATGATTATATAATTTATTGTCCCCATAATGACATTTGTTTCTAAACTCTGTCCTGCACTCAAACTCCTAATCATACACACCTCATAGTAAAAGTGAAAAGACAATCAATCAACGTTTATTTATATAGCCCAATATCACACAATGTACATTTGTCTCAGTGGATTTTACAGTTGGTACAGAATATGAATGACACCCTCTGTCCTTGGACCCTCACATCGGACAAGGAAAAACTCCAGGACTCAGGACCACAGCAGCAGGCTCGCCACAACTCGTGATCCAGGACTCAGGACCACAGCATTAATCTAGCACTGATGCTATGACATTGTCAGTGAAGTCCTCTTTCGTAAATCAACAGATCATTAGTGCTTAGCTAACTTGTTGTATGACTGTGTTGTGATTGTGTGTTTGAAAATGTTCTGTAACCATTCTTGGGCCAGGACTCTCTTGAAAAAGAGATTTGTAATCTCAATGAGACCTATCCTGCATGGTTAAATAAAGGTAAAATAAAAAAATGCTGCAATGTTGTTTTTCAGTTTTTCTTTTACACAATTGATTTTACATTTTTAATGTAACTTTACCTAAACATACGCATACACACACAATGAAATAAATCATGTCAGCGGTTACATTCCATAAAACTCACTCATCCAGCGGGTTCAAAGAAAGTAATAACAAGATTTTGATGAGAGCATATTTTCCAAGTTGTGCTATTGTGAACTATGAATGGCTCTATTGTTATACTCCAATGGCGATGAAATAAATACAACTCCTGTTGGTGCGGACAATGCAAATGTCATGTTTATCTGGTTAGTAGGAAGCAGAATGCATCCGCCACATCCATCTGGGTTCCTCTGTCTCCTGGAGGGAGTTTAATGTTCAAGGTTGATTTAAAGGCGGCATATCAAGACTTACTGTAAAATAATAAGGAAACCCTTAAATAACAAGTGATGAAGAATACTGCCCAACTGAGGAAAAGGGTTGAACAGACAGAGCAGACTTAGCTCTGCCAAACCCCTCTTAACTTTAAACCTTGTGATGCTATTTTAGTTCACCTTTAAACTGAATATTTATAAGGATTTGCAAAAAATGAATGGCACAGGTTATTAAATGGCCTACTTTTAGACGTTTGTGTTAATTTATGAAATTAAGTGTATTTAAAATGGTCAGGGCTGTTTTTCATTACTATTCAGCGAGCCAGTCTATAGCCTACAGACACATGTTCCTCCGGTGTTATCCTCCATATCCCATCCATTTTCCACCACTTATCCAGTGTCGGGTTACGGGGGTAGCAGTACCAGCAGAAGGCCGTAAACGTCCCTTTCCCTGGCCACATCAACCAGCTCTGCATGGCTGGGGGATTCTGAGGAGCTTCCAGGTCAGCGTGGAGATATAATCCCTCCACCTGGTGCTGCCACTCCCATCTGGACATGCCTTGAACACTGTGGTGGGAATTTATTTATGTGGATAGAGAATCAAACCATTCAGCTGTCTGTCGTATTTTATTTCTTGCAAGAAAGTTCAGTCAGTCATACAGAGAGCACACAGTCTGCAGAAAGAAAGACGAAGAATAGGGTTTGGGTTGCATATTTAAACACAGAGAGAGGAGAAAGGGGGGGGGGGGGGGGTGAAGCTTGGTGATATTGAAAGGAGCATTCTGGAAGTTAGGGAGTCACGGCCCGTCTACACTACAGGCATAAAAAAATCTTGAAGCTGGGCGTATCTGAAGGCTTGGCGATTTCTCGCGCCCAAGGCGACCAACAACCAATCACATGAATCTCCCGCCCCCGACATACAAAGCAATAGCAATGTTAAAACGAAGTAAACTGGATATAAAATCCCCAGACAGGCGAAAACCTACCAGTTTTCACCCACTGTCTCTGCCACCTCCCTCCATGCCTGGTTCCTCCGGTTTGTATCCCGGTAAATAGTTCTGGTCGTAAAGAACCGGGTGATTTGCTACCGTAATTTCTCGTTTGGAATATGAGGAAATTAACTGCGGTCTGGCTCTCCCAGCTTGCACGCGGTTTGATTGGCTAGCGCTTGTACTGGCGGGATTTGCATAAACGGGATTTGATTCCCTCTTCGAAAGCATCGGGAGCATCAAAAGTTGAACATTGCTCAACTTTTGATGCTCACGATGCTTGCAAAGCCATGCTCCGCTCCCCACAATGCAGTTCGGCGAAGATTCATTCTACGTCACCCCATTCAAATGAATGGGCGAAGCGTTGAAAGCATTTTCCGATGCCTGTAGTGTAGACGGGCCGTTAGGGAGGCAGTATCAGGAAGTTCTCAGTCCATCTGAGTTCAAGGTTGTTGGTGCACATAGAGTAACTAACAACACTGCAGCAAATCTTCTTAATAAGGAATTTTCCCCAGCTTAGCTAAGAAGTGTAAGTAGTAAATATAGATAAACATTAGCAAATAAGAATCACACAATTATATTATTAAAGTAAGTAAGTGAGTATAATATGTTTCTATTACAAACACCTCACTAGGGTGGCGGCCAGGTGCCTGAACCACCTCAACTTTTTTCCTTTCAGCGGCTTCTACTCCGAGTCCCTCCCTGATGACTGAACTTCTCAACTTATACCTATCAGGAGACAGCCACCCTACGGAGAAAACCAATGTTGCCGCTTGTATCCGTGATCTCGTTCTTTCGACCATAGGTGAGAGTAGGAACAAAGATGGACAGCGGTGCGTAAAGCTCCCACTGCTCCCATTCTCCAGCCCATGTCACTCTCAACTCACTCCAGAACAAAACCCCAAGATACTTGAACTCCTTCACTTGGGTTAAGGGCTCATACACTACTCGGAGTGGACAGTCCATCGGGTTCCTGCTGAGAACCATGGCCTCAGACACAAAGGAGCTGATCCTCCTCCCAGCCGCTTCACACTCAGCTGAGAACTGATCCAATGAGGGGGGGGAGGTCACAGATGCATGACGCCAAAACAACCACATCATCTGCAAAAATCCTTAGCCAACCCTCTTCCATCCTCGATCTTTTTATACTTAGATTACATGAAAACATTATTTACTTTAAAACTTCAATGGAAAATGTTATAGTGAGTAGCTGTTCAAATGGATGTAGATCAACTGTATGTATACTTTATTATTAATTATTCTCAGGCAGTATATGTTCTAACCTATGCTAAAGAAATATGTATTCATTGACAGAGTTATTTAAAAGTAAACCTCTTTCAATTGCTAATGTTTAGTCATCACCGCCGCGAGAAAGAAGGTTCAGTTTTCCGTTTGTTTGTCAGAAGGAAGAAAAGCTGCTGGCCTATGGAAGCAAACAAGAGACAGAAGTATTTGAATTGTATTAGACACCGAATTTATAACATTGAAAATAATTACTTTGAAAATCATGTATCTAAATGTTTTTGCTCCGAATTTACCTATGTGAAATAAAAATATAAAAATTCAAGTGAAAACAATTCGACGTCAAAAAATTCGATGTATAAAATTCGATGTCCAAAATTGCGATGCAGCATCATCCGGGCTACGCAGACAGGATAAGCAATCAAGCCCTAATGCAACTCCGACTTCTGGCCTATCAGAGCACGGCTTTGTCAGTCATGTGATCACAACAACCCGGGAGAAAAATGACGGAGAACGGCTCGCCGCTCGGGTAAGTAGTCAGTTTGTGCTCTTTATTTTACAAGCAGTGAGGGCTCGACAGCATTTGTATCTTACATTAGCTAGCTAAATGAGTGAAGTAGCCGTGTGCCTTGCTGTTAGCAAGCTCCGTTACCATTAATTGAAGTGAATCACAACGTGTGTGTGTGGGTTGGTTGGTTGGTTGGGGGTGACGGTTTGCAAAGTAACGTAACGATCACTTCGGTTAGATAAGTCAAGTAGACCATGCTACACTATACGAAATACTCTCTTACAAAAGCCCTACATTTAAACATGTTAATGTTACTTTAGTAAAAGTATGCTAGTATAATTAGGAAAGTGTTGTTAAAGTAGACACAAGTTATACTATTATATTATATCATTTGATTTATTGTTACCGATGCACGAGTTGACTTAACTGTTGTAGTTGGAGCTCATTTGAACAATGAGCTAACTAATTATTACTTTCATAATGGTTTAATGTGCCGACTATTTTCTACATTAATAGATGAAGGTCTGGTTTGTTCAAAGTCTCAAAATAGTAGGACCAGAGCCCGAGAGACTCTAGGGCTCTGAGTAGGACATGCTGTCATAATTAGTCCGAAGTGACACCTTTACAATGTTAAAGCTGTTAGATAAATGTAGTGACGTAAAAACTAAAGTATTCAAGATAGTGTAGTGGAAAAGAGATGTTTTTGTTTTTTTTAAACGTTACCAAAACAAAATCTCTTGTTTTGGACTGACAGTAATGATTCAAGAAATAGTAGATACATAAATACACACATCAATCTGTTGTGGATGGAACACAACAAATGGTGCTCTTACCTGTGATGCCTCCTCCACACATTATAACCAGACTATCATTCAAACTATAAGTAACAGTTCTAGCTACTTGACTTCAGACAAACAATTCAAAAGACAAAATCAACACAATTTATTGAAAGACCAATCTTTATTTCTCTCCTTTTGTTTGTGTTATTAAACCCTGTCAATCTAAATAACTGAGCAACTCAACAGTTAACTTTATATTTCTTATTGTCCAAAGCATCTATTACACTATTTGTTCCCCTCTCATATTCACAGTATGGATGATTAGAGACTTTGGGGGAGACCTCAGCTTTATGAACGTCCTGTCTGTTGCTTTGGCCAGAGAGGGCTGAGGGTCTTTCCCTGCAGGCCTGAGGGAGAAGGACCTGCACCAGCTGCACCTACAGAACTTAGCCCATGCTGGGCATAGCTGTTACCATCTGCACAGACCTAGCCTGTCAATTAACAGATTAACATTGAGTGTAACTTATGTATATTATTTCGTTTTTATTTAAAAAAAATGGTGATGGTTCATGCTTGATAACTTTTAGTTCACATTTCAATAAATTGTATTTGCACTCCTTTTGTCCGTTATTCTTGCTGAAAATGTTAGATTACACATTCACATCTGACTGAAGATTGGCACCATTTATTTATGGCATTGCAAACTCTGCGGTACAAGGCACAAGTGATGTGAAGCTCATAAAGTGAGGCAAATGCATTTGATCAGCTGACTTTTTTTTTTTGCCAAACTTTATAGGCCTGACAATAATCACACTGTCTCTGAGGTGCAACGTAAAACACAAAACAACACAAATGAAGTTCCTGTTAGACTACAAAACTATTCAGTGTGCAGGTCTTTGTGTTACAATATAAGTGTCTCTTAGTGAATGTCCTGTACTGCTCTTAAATCACATCAGCTTCTCCTTTCCCTCTTGGATGTTCTTCTGGACCCTCAGAGAAAGAGAACATGGTGAAGCAGTCCTGTCTCTCAGGCGTGTCCTTTCCTAACAGAAATATCAAAAAACATATTATTGCTGAGCAAGTGTGTTATTTAAGAAAGAGGTGTGTTTGTTTGTTCATAAATATAATGATTTTTTTATTTTAATGTGTTTTTTAAATCCAACAGTGTACTGCAAAGATAATCAGATTATGAATAAACCGTTCTAAATTCATCAACATTGAAATACATTTATTATTAAAATAATATTTAACTGTTATCAAAACTTAGTGCAACTGTAGAAGCTTGCTCTGTGCGGTTGTCTCACTGAAAGACAAAGGGTCGCAGCTCTCACTATGTTCAATAATATTTGCCTTAAATACATTGAAATATGAAAGTTGAACAAAAAAGTGATGTTGCTTGGTAAAATGTAAATGTAACGTTTTGCTAAGAAAGTCCACTCAACATCACTGATGTGATCTAGTATTCACTCAGTCATGTTTAATGGCATGTATATCAGTGTATTAGAGTCATTACTTTATGCATTCTTTGTAAAGCATGAAAAAGGTGTACCTTGGAATCCGTGCTGAAGTTCTCTGCTGCTAGGACTCCAGATCTGTCTCTCCTCCTCTGGTCCAGCCTGTCTGCATCACCTTAAGGACACTTTGAACAAACAGATGTAAAGTTACATGCGAGGGTTACAGACTTCTTTACATGCAAACAACTTTTTATCTTCTTTTAAAAACAGGTCATAATCTTATTGTTATACTTAAGAAATGGCTGGATATCACAGTCCTTATACTGTATCAGTTTGATTGAGTATTATTGTGTAGGTCCTATTTATTTTACTGTTACTTTGGACGAGGTTTTCATGAGTCAGTCAAATTAATTTGTTTTCATATGCATCACACACGTAAGGGTAAGACACAAACCTATTGAACAAATGCAATGCAATGGATAAGCTTCATTTCCAAACCTTACCTTCAAAACCTCTCTTAAAGAGCACCTTCGGGGGAGAGCATTGCAAAACTGGCCCCGGTAATGGTACAAATCTCAACCTGTCGTTCAATGGACAGCTTTCATGTTACATTTTTACATGTTCTGTTCTACAGCCACGATAAGGCTGTTTCTCAAGTGTGAGGATAATACAATTAAAAGAGGCATTGGTAATAATATTAAAAACAACAATGTTTGGGTCGTTCGTCGGATAGGCGGTTAGCTGCAATAAATAACTCCAGTTCAACAAACCATATTACATTATCTAAGGGAGCGTTATTTCTGGACCATCTTGAAATGTGACGTTCATATTTTAAAGATACACACATTTCATTGTGAGGTTGATTTAATATACACTAAGCCTCTCTTCAACAATACGTTGAAGTTAGCTAGTCTATTTTATGCTATAGTAGAGCATAGCGAATTTAAATGAACCTTAACAATGCATACATTAACCTAAATAGCAAACTAACTATCCAACGTACAAGGATGACCTTATTTTAGCAACCTCGCACAGAAGCCTTTTAGTATACAGTAGCATCCCACTTAATGTTTTAAACTCTTGGATGCTACGCATAGCATCGTTAGCACAGATGGAGCTACGATTGCTCAAATGCTAACCCAACTCTAAACATTCATTAACGTTAGCTTAATAAAAACACCAGTAACATAACATAAAGTACGCAGGCTTCACTTACCGAAGAAACTGCATTCATGGACGGTCTGTTTCAACCGCAGATAAATCCTATATTTGCATGACGAATAGTCCACCAGGAACCAACACAACAAACACGACCGAGTTCAAGTAGTGTTCTCCTCATGAGCTGAGCCGCTGTAGCATCACGGAGCTAGCAGAGAGGAGCTAGGAGCAGCAGTCCCGTTGTCATGAAGGGGGAATCTAACTATATACAGAATATGTTTTTGTAGAAACATGTTCATTTTCTTATGTTGGACATTTTAACATAGGGTCTACGGGAATTGCTCCCATCTGCATCCATCGCCTATAGTTTGCAGCATTGGTCTTCACCGCACTGTCCCGGGGTTTGCCGCTTGGCTCTGATAGGCCAGAAGTCGGTTTGATTGCATTAGGGCTCGATTGCTTATCCTGTCTGAGTAGCCCGGATGAGGCTGCATCGCAATTTTTGACGTCGAATTTTACACACCGAATGTTTTGACATCGAATTTTAAACACCAAAATATTTGACGTCGAATTTTTTTCACTTGAATTTTTGGGATCTGAATTTGAACATTCGAATTTTTTTAACTTGAATTTTTACATTTTTATTTCACATAGATAAATTCGGAGCAAAAATTTTTCAGATTCATGATTTTCAAAGTAATTATTTTCAATGCTATAAATTCGGTGTCTAATACAATTCGAATACTTCTGTCTCTTGTTTGCTTCCATACTGGCCTGGTTTCATAAAACTCCCTTCAGCAATCCTTATCAAATGTATAGGCCTATACACATAACAAATACAATAAAGTAAAACAAATGTGTATTAGACAGTGATTGCAAATGTGAAAGTAGTATGTAAACACAATTGGAGTAAATGGAGGCTCTGTGCAGAACGAGATGAATAATGAAATGTAATATATAAATATATACAGAGGTGTACACTGTAAGTAAAACAGTAAACACATTAAAAAAGGTAAAGTAACAGTATAATACTAGAGTGAGTACTGGTGAGAAGAGATGGACAAGAGGCCAAAGTTAAACGCCATAGCATCAGAACAGAACATTCTATTTCAGTTGTTGATAGCTGTAATGTTTTTGATTTGAAGATTCTTTTTGAGAGGCTAACAAACAGACAGCGTAGCTACAAACTAAGAAATGTTGCTCTGACTCTGCAGGGTCACTTTATTATTTAATTCCTCTGCAGTCCAGCTGCTGGGTTAGATCCTGAGTCCTTCTCAGTGACCGCTGAAACAATGAAGATGAAACCATTCTTCCTCTTCCACCCAGTGACAGTGAAGGTGGATATGGTATAGCTCTTTTTTTTATTATCAACACAGCCATCCTAATTGATTTTCTTTCTCTAAAATAGGTTGGGACAAACATGGTGGTGTACCTCCAACAGGCTGAGGTCAATCCCGTTTAGTCCTATATATTCAAGTTATGTATATAGTATACTATTTAAATTAAAATGTTTATAAATTGACTTTAAAAAAAATGTAAAACCTGTTTACGAGATAAAATGACCCTGCATTCTAATCATGCGGGCTCCAATGTACACTGTATTATTTGGACAAATGGATGGACTCAGAGTAAAAAGAAACTCTCCAAGTCAGAAAGAGACCGGACGTCTCCTTCATCATAAAAGCAGGATATGAAGTAATAACCGAGCATCTGATGTGTGTAGAGTTCAGAGTGGTTATACTATAGCAGCCTGTTGTCGTTTTAGCAGATCCAATGAAGGTGAAAGTAGCAGGATGTGCGCAAAAAGGTCCCTGGCTGCAGGTTGATCATTCGTTCTGCCTTTACATCCTGCAGGGATGTCATTGAGTGAGGGAGCTTTTATACTATAAAGCTGTGTGCAGCAAATACTGTAAGAAACACTTACAGTCAGTCATTTCTCAATGGAGACTTGTTTACTGTGCCAATTCTTACTCAAAAAAATGATGTTGATTGACAGTGGATTACATTACATTTGAAACCAGCCACAACCGTGCACATACTGTATGCGTACGCCATCAATGATGTGGGCTGGGTCGGAGTCCAGGGTCGTTTTTCTGTCCCAGTCTGTCCTGTGTTGTTAAAATATTTTCAACCCAGGGGTTTTAAGTTATTGTTATTTGATTTATTCATCGCCATTGGATCAATAGTTCAAGTTCAGGTTATTTTCTTGTACCCGTAGGTAGATTTGGTTTTCATTATGATACACATTCTAAAACAACACAGACCACAGACACATCTTTATAAAAGTATCTCCTGCTCCGTCATATCTAAAAACATTTAAAAACCACTAGAACAAACATCTGCAATCCAGAAAGTTAATCAATAATTACATAAACAGGCATTGCTTTCATAGCATCTGATTGACACTGCCACAACAGTGTATGGCTACAATTATAACATGTTTAACATCCCTCATGACATTTGAATTATTTTCTTGCATTTTAATTTGCACAAATATTACAGAAAAATCACAACTCCCTTATTTGCTTCAGCCCTTACAATTTGTAGTTAATTGAATAAACATGAGTAATCCTGCAGGTTGTATTTGCAGTTGTGTGTAATCAATCAAATTCTTCATAATGTCTATTAGCTTTATTATCTCTGTATGTGTCTGTAATCATGAGTTTGTCTCAGATCTCTCTCTGATTTGCTTTAATGTCCCACTGAAAATTGATGAGTCACACTGCGTTACACTTGAGTGACAACTGTAAAAGGTCACAGCGATGGCAGCACTTTCAGTTATCAAATGCCATTCCCAATAAAAATGTCTCTTTGGTCGCCAGGAAAAGGCTGAATTGTGTCACCCAGTTTGTGTCTTTGATGAAGCGGCAAAGATCAACCTTCAGTTTTCTGCAGCTCAAGGCGAGAGGGAAGAACAAAGAGCATGTTGGATTGAGGTGAACTCCGTGGCCCACATTTCCTCCACGTGTCTGAAATGAAGGATTTCACTTTGAAAAGGCCAAATCAAATAAATATCCCTGTCTGAATAGGCAAATTTAACTTCAAAGTTAACTTTCTCTTTATTCTGTGATCAAACTAAGCTGAGGTGTGGATCACATTTTCGGTGTTTTGTGCAATTTCGATGCGAAGGCGTGATCTGAAGCACTAGATCACACAGAGCTTCCACAGTCCCTGCTTCATCGGATTTGGCAGTGTTTATATTGACAGAGCTACAAGTCTCAGCGGAGTGCCTGTAATGGCATCAAAGAGAAAAAGGCCGGAGATCAAGAGAGCTGGAAGATAAGGAGGGGATGTAAATCATAAAGAGAAAAATTAAACATACAGCTACACTGGAGAATAGAGAGGACTAAATTGTTCCTCCCGTGCCAACGCTGTAGGTCTCACTGAGCTAACGGAGCTCTTTTGATCTGCCGCCTATTGAATTATCACTTTCTGTATTAACATGAAGATAGAGCCAGGTCATAGCAGTATCCAGCTTCACATGGGTCCGCTCTGCTGCCTGATCACTTTCACTGAAGGGCTGCAGGACTGCAACGTTAATGTAGCGTTAGCATCGCCTCACGTTTGGACCGCGCTAACGCAACACTGCAGCAACTGTTCAGAGGCTTTTAAGTGTTGAGCAGCCCCTCATTAGCTTAAAGGCTAAAACGATAAAAACTTAGAAATATTTGGAGTACATGATACAGAATAAATGAATAAACCACATGCTTCAACTCTGCATGCAGCCTGTTGCAGTTGATCCTGCTAAATGTTTACGGTTTCAAATGTTGGCTTTCTTATTTGATCTTACTTGTTATTTTTCTTTTAGTAACTTTTATAAGTAACTTATTAGGTTGTGCCCTCTCTAAACTATCTTGTAGGGACATTTTGTTGGTCTTTTTCGCTGTTGAGTTGCCCAATGGCTGTCTTGTTTGAACCAGGGAGAAGCCAAGCTAAAGCCGGCTAACATGGTGGTCAGAACGACTATCCGAGGATAGGATGCAGGGTAAACCGAAGAGACGAAGGAGGAACACTGGGTTCAGAATTATGGAGAAAAGGAGATTAAAGATGTTTCTCCCCCCTTTCATCATGAGCAACGTAAATTCAGTGGTTAATGAATGGATAAGCTAACAGAGTTACTGTGCAGTCAGATGGAATAACTGAAGTTTAGTTTAATGTGTTTTGTGAAAACATGGCTACACCAGGATATAACTGACGACCATGTTTCCAACGATGGCTTCTGGACTGTTTGGGTTGACAGGGATTGCACTGAAATATTGACCATGTGTCACGATCTGTCTGTGTTGTGTTTTGTCTTGTCTTTTTCTGTCTTTGGATTCCTGTTTTATTTTGAAAAGTCTTCACCCCCTGTCTGTTTTCCCTCCTACCCGATTGTGTTCACCTGGTGCCCCTGTGTTTTCTCCTCCCTCCTCACCTGTGTCTTGTTTGTGTGATTAGTCTTGTGTGCATTTAAGTTCTGGTTTTTCTGTCTGTCATTGTTGGTTCATTGTTTGTCTTTGACTGTGTTCACGAGGTGGTGTTCTGTTTGTTCCTTAAAAACCTTGAAATAAAGGTATTTTTTCTGTTTATTCTGCATTTGGGTCCTGCCTGCTTCACTCAACCGTAACACCATGTCTTCATCATGAGCCTGAGTCTTCATCATGTCTTCACCATGAGCCTGAGTCTTCATCATTTCTTCACCATGAGCCTTCATCATTTCTTCACCATGAGCCTGAGTCTTCATCGTGTCTTCACCATGAGCCTGAGTCTTCATCATGAGCCTGAGTCTTCATCATGTCTTCATCATGAGCCTGAGTCTTCATCATTTCTTCACCATGAGCCTGAGTCTTCATCATTTCTTCACCATGAGCCTGAGTCTTCATCATGTCTTCATCATGAGCCTGAGTCTTCATCGTGTCTTCACCATGAGCCTGAGTCTTCATGTCTTCATCATGAGCCTGAGTCTTCATCATGAGCCTGAGTCTTCATCGTATCTTCACCATGAGCCTGAGTCTTCATCGTGTCTTCATCATGAGCCTGAGTCTTCATCATGAGCCTGAGTCTTCATCATGTCTTCACCATGAGCCTGGGTTAGGGTTAGATTTGTATTTAATGTCTACATAAATATTGTTATCTTTTCTAATATGGTTCAACTGCCACAAACCTAAATCCACCCTGGGATTCATAAAGTATTTTTGATTGATTGATTTGATCTGAAAAAGCAGAAGTGTTTCATATGGCACCAAGCTCCTGTGTTTTGACTTGATGAAAATTAGAGAATATCTGCTGCGTGCCACGTTCAAGTAAGGAAACAATCTCATCGATTGTGGTCTAGACCAGGCATGGAGAACCTGACATAGCGCCCAGGTGCAGAGATGGGGTCGTTACTAAAAAAAAGTAATATATTACATATTACACTACTTCGTTACTCTCCACATAAAGTAACTCGCTACTTTACTCGCAGGGCCGGCCCGCCCCTCCCTGCAGGCAGATCACGCAGACTGCTAAAGTTTCAAATGTTCTCTTTCGTTCAGTTTCCATTGTCTTATAAGACTGATCCAGATAGCTCCTGAATGTTTTCCTATCTGACCATGGCTGTCCTCTGTCTCCTGCTATCTGTATTTTGCGCAGTATATCTCTGAACGATGGTGATTCCACTGTGCAAATGGGCAACATTTCCTCTACTATGAAGGATGCTACAAGCCTGTCCATCTCTGCTTTGGTTACCGGTACTCCAAATTCTAATTTGTGTTGCTTTGGCGGCAGCGCACTCACAACATCCTCACTCTGGGTTCGGGGGTCCTTAGCTATTAGCTTCACCTTAGCATGTGTTCTTTGCAGGTGTGTGTTTGTTTATATGCCGTCTGGACTAACGAATAAAGCTCATCTGACTCAACCACATTCTCCGCTAATTTGTTTGGACACAAAGAGAGGCGCGTCACAACCCCGATAAGAGGTGGCTAATAAGACAAGGATTAAAACGCCACCACAAGGTTTGACGTGGTGTTTACAGCTGTGGATAACAGCCTCTGGCCTGGACACAGTTTGCACTTCACCGTCACATTCCTGTCTATTCTTCCGACGAACTCAAAATAATGGGCATACCTCCACGGAGGCTCCACCCCTCGAAAGTTATCGCTGACTCAGCCATGTTTATGCAGCACTGCACGTGGAGATGTGGACGCGCAAGTCGCACAGATTACGTACATATAAACCTGCGGCGTAAACCCCTCTTGTCTGTCAGTGTGATTATGAATGATTTTAGTAAGTAACGAGTGTCGGGGCAATGTTAGTAACTGTAGTGTGATTACTGAATCGCGTTACACCCAACTGCCCAGGTGTTAGGCTTTCTGTCTTTGCTAACATTTATAGTATGTGTGCACAAGGTGATATAAAATGAGAATAGTCTTTTGTGATAAGACCCCATTGGGATATCAAATGTCTCTAAGGGGAAGGTGCAGCCATGAGGAAAGACACACATGGTGATGTTGATGGGATGAAGAGAATGCTGAAGATCTGGTTTATTAACCCTTGTGTTGTGTTCAAAAGCTGTTACCCTTTATGGTGTTCGCGGGTCAATTTTGACCCATGATTTATCTCAGTCCAAAACACAGAAAAAAATGACTATCATCCAATATTGTTTTAACTACATCATAACTAACTTATAATATAAGAAGATTCAACTTATTGTCATTACGTAGTACAGGTAATAACAAAATGGTTTCTCTACATTTGACCCATCCTAGTGTTAGGAGCAGTGGGCTGCCATTATGCACGGCGCCCGGGGAGCAGTGTAGGGAACGGTGCCTTGCTCAGGGACACCTCTGTAGCACAAGTGCATAATGTTGTTGGTTAAAAGTGGACGCCCATAATCAGCTGATTAGATGCAGCTGAGGATTTAATGAATGTGAAGGAAGTCTTCCTGACTGAACTTTGTTTGAGCTGAAGATTCATTAGTCATAAATAATCACAATGCGTTTCTATTGGCTCTGGCTCAGTGGAAAAATGACAATCAGAAGGACAGTTGTTAAATTCCCAGCACGCATGTCTACGGTATTGCATTGTATGTAAAGATATATGGATTACACAGCAGTTAAAGCCATATGAACATTGAAACAGTGTTTATTTTCCCTGTAATCATTCCTCTAAGTCTAATAAATACTGATCACTGTAATTAAAACTCTTTTAATTTAAGTAATTCGAGAAGGTTTAACCTGTTGAACCCCATCCCTGTTTTTCAGGTCTCAGGCTTGAAAATGACATTTCCAGAACAAATGACCATAACTACACTTCTAAAAGGGGACAATTAATAATCTTTTTTCTCAAAGTAATGATAAACCTTTGAGTTGAATGTAGAAAAGTCAGAATCAATATAGATGTTTTTTATTTTAAAGAAAATTCAGATTGAACATAGTAAAAAACTGTAAATTATAGTGTCCGTACAAAAGTTATTTATTACATATAGTGAAAACTACCCTTGGATGATGGGTTAATAGACTAAAAGCTTTAGGAATCCAAAGTACAACATATAATAAGTACCCTGTATCAATATTGGTGCAAAACAAGTGACATTTGACCTTTTTCAGAGAGGTTTAGCACAAAAAAACACTTCTGGGGTCATTTGGGTGGATTTGACCTATCTCTGGCCCCCCTCGGTCGATTTTGCTGATTGACATATCTTTTTAACCGCTAGAGCCAATGGAATCGAGGGAAAGTTCCACATACACACACAGATTACCAAATAAGGAGTGAGAGTGACGCGTAGCCAAAACCGGAGTTGTGGCACACTCTGGTGGCTACCATTAGCAGCTAATTTGTATTATCTTATTTTTGCATACAAATGTAATTATGGATTATCATTAATTTGACTCATTGCTATAACCTATGGTTTAACCTTCAGCCGCGTTTTTTCTCATTTGAATGCCATTGAACACGACTTTTGATCAGAATAACAGCTAAGGTGAGCATATCTCCGTGTTTTGCTACCTAAAGCTACTTGTGTGTTGTCTGTATTTGCTTCCCCTGTCACGAGTTCTGATCGCTCAGTGATGATCCTTATATTTCTATAATCTGTGGAATCTCAGGATGTTAGCTAAACTTGTTTGTGCAGATCCAATAAGTATATCGATCGGTATAGCTAGAGTTCTGTGCTAACGGCCTTAAGATTGTTTCGCTCGTGGCTAATTCAGAGGCTCAGCGTTAGCTTTGTGTTTTTTTTTGCAAAAAAAAAAAAAGATCAGTTAGCTGAGTTTCTTCCCGTTACATCAGTGTTTCTCAAACTTTTTCATACCAAGGACCACTTAACCAATAAAAAAACACTCACGGACCACCTAACTCCACAAATATCAAAAAACAGATTACAAATCGCCTGAAAATGGTACAAACAAGTGGCAACATGTGTGATGAAGGTGTTGCGCTGGGCTATATCATGCAATCGAAACTTAACCTTGCTCCATTGCGGAGATATTCCCGCGAGAGTGCGGAAAACTTAAATTGATTAATTAATTTCAAATGTGAAATGTTACCAATATACTCACGGACCACTAGGGGGCGCTCACGGACCACCAGTGGTCCGCGGACCACACTTTGAGAAGCATTCATAGTTTATTAAATATTAAGAAGCCCTCAGACGCTGTTTCCTGCAGATGATGCGTCTTTCCGCCCGGGGACGGGTCGATGGGGTTCAACAGGTTAATGGGTGTATCTGAGGCGAACAGGAGTCTTCAGCATTCTAAATCAGTGATATCCTCTTTGTCTTACTATCCTTCCACTGCAGCCTAACAATAAAGAACTGCAGGGGGAAATCATTAAAAACAACTGATAAAGATATCAGTCAAAATAAAAAGGGTTATGAAAGAAATCTCAAGTTCAATCAGAGGATAAAATGAATCATCCAGACAGCTCCGTACCTCCCTGGGATGCATCTGCATGGAACATGTATCTTCTGAACCACACTGAATAACTCAAACTGATAAGATAAGAACTCAGCAATTCAAACAATACATTTTAAACAATCAGAACATTTTAGATTTTCTTTTTGTGAAATTCATTATAGGCATTTACACATGAACGCAACAAATGTATATTTCATGCTGCATCTTATTTGGCCCTGTTCTTATTCCACACAAATCCTCCTGGGGAAAATAAAGCGCTTTTCATTCTCTTCGCCGCCTTCCCCCTTTCTTCACCTTTCGACTTTTTTCGCTCTCATGTGTGAAGCCATGCGCTGATTTAAAAGGAGCCATTTGTTTTGTTTAACAGAGCAGAAAGAGAGTAACAAAGCAACATCAGATTTAAACTCTGGAAACAACACTATTTCCATAAGGAAAGTTCAAACCTACTGTAGAACAAAGGTGCCGGTGAAAGCTTCAAAATCCATCAGACTTGACGGGGAAAGAGAACAGAGGGAGTTGAAGGCTGTTTGTGGGGAAGCTGAGCTGCTGACAGAACACACTCAGCAAGAGACCTGACACTCTCTTTCCTTTCCTGACTCTTATAAATCTGTGAGGGGGAATTTCACAATCAAGCACTGAAGGAACTATACTATTTTATGCACAAACACGCACAACCATTTTTTTTCTTTTTAAGTAGGTGCGGACAAAGGCTTGGAGAGTAACAGATTACATGTATGAGGATACAAACAAAGGTAACTGTATTCCCTTAGATTTACATAGAAAAACGTTAGATTGGTGGTACATTTTTTTTAAATGCCCCGATAACAATGATACAATACATAGAGTGGCGAAGTCCCTCCCCTTCCGGTGGACCTCCATGGGACCTTATTTCGAAAAAATTATGTATTGAAGTCAATGGAGAGAGAAAGATTATCTTTCGATCCTGTTTGAATTGTGCCACGAATTACACATATGATGTTTGTCAATTTAAAAGATAATTTTGCATAAGTAAAAAGAAAAATGTGTCGTGAAGTAACACATTTGTTTGTGTGAAACGCTGAATGAACTACATCTCTGGTCTCGCAGAACAACACATGTCACCAAGATGGTCGTCACTACTGTCTTGTCAACAAAACGATTGACTACCCTCACTATCACCACAAGGAAACACGTCGAGAAGAATGTCATGCAAAGCTGCCTGCCTGCCTTCCTTTGATTCTCTCAGAACTGCCTGGTCTTTTTAATGTTTAATGTCAACCATTTGTGCAGATAGCATGAAGTAGAAAAGATCGGCGATCGCCGATGCTAGCGTTAGCATTTCTCCCCCGGGCTTAGATTGTGTATTATAGAATTCTTTCACACACACATACGGGTATTGGGCCAAGGGCAACACCGTACTTCCGGTATCCGCCGTTTTACACGAGGTGCAAGCAGGCCAAGGGTTTAGCCGTACACCGTCTAGGTGTTGCTAAGCTTCCTGTACTGAATATCATAGTCTATTGCCTTAATCAATATCTAGTCAACTCTAAAATACCACATATATGCAATGGCATGATAATATTATTGTGACAAGTGGGGTATTCACCTGGTGTTTCCAGAAATTAGACGTAGATGCAGCCAAAATCGACGCAGTCTGTAAGGGCAATCCGACAACCCACACAGCTCTAGTTTAAGCTGGTAACGACCTACAGCACACCCCTCAAGTCCAGAGATGTAATCCGAAGACATGCAGCGATTTCTTCGGTCGTTAATTCAGAAAAAAAACCTAGTGCGCTCTGCCTTGCTACGCTAGCTAGCTCTTTATATTTGCACCTCCAGGATATTTGCACCTCCATGAAAATGGAGTATTTATATATATATGGCGCGTGTTGCATTGTGGGTAGCTCGTGACGTCACTGTGTGTGAAAGAATGATCACATCGGTGACAGTACTCTTCAAAGGGTTCACGAAATATGACTACTACTCTTACTGTTTAACATTTTGGGTTACTTAATGTTACTTCATATTAAGGCTAATAAAAATGACAAGGCTGTAATGCTAACTAACGTGCTAGTTACTAGCTAGGTAGCTAACTTGATCCAGCCACTCCTGGTCCTTTCATCAGACGGGAAGCGAAAGAACGAGCAAAACCCATTGCTGGTATGATAACAACCTGGTACCAAGCACGCAGTTAAAGTTATCTTATCTTAGCCAGCGCCATATAGATAGCTAAGATCAGCGCCATATAGATATAATCTATCTCTTAGTGGAGGAAAACAATTGTGACATCACTTACGCGACTCTGGGATTTGTAGTCTTTCTAGTTGTGTATTTTTCATAGTCTTATATTTCAACAGTTTTACGACAAACTGTGACTTTTTTTACATGGAAATTATTTTTTAAGATTGACAAACATCATATGTGTAATTCATGGCACAATTCAAACGGGATCCAAAGATAAGTTTTCTCTCTCCATTGACTTCAATACATTATTTTTCCGAAATAAGGTCCCATGGACCGGAAGTAGATGGGCGTGACTTTGCCACTCTATTTCAAAGATCAATAGATTATAATAAACTCCTAAACATCATCGAAGGAGTCGCTTTAAAACCAGGGTCGAT